>NC_053501.1:120332517-120522205 GCF_905171775.1 Rana temporaria
CCTCACCCAACCCGCCCGTCTACATTCCTCTGAACGGAAGAACGTCGGCGCCAAGATGGAGAAATACGAAGATCTACCCATTAGGTTGGCCAATAGTCTTCTACTACTCAGATGGTAGCAGGTGGGCGGGGCCGACTCGGGGCTCAGGATCGGGACAACCCTAGTTACCAACAGCGAATATCGCCAAGCAAATCGGCGATAGCCGACGGATCAACGACCACCAGACTGAACGGACAGACGATGCCCCCCCCCCTAATTCTCAGATGACTCCTCCCCCCCCCAGTTGCACTTACATCCACAAACTCCGACGTCAATTTGAAGGCCGAGGTCTCGAAGCCCAGATTCCTGGGGGAGCTGGAGAGGATGAAGCCGAAATCGATGTGAATGATGTGACCATCGGCGTCCAGTAAGATGTTCCCGTTGTGCCTGGGAGGGAAAGAAAGCACGTTGGTCGTTATGGATCTCACGCGTGTCACTATGTCAACCGAGAACAATAGCCTTTGGCGCCTATGTGCGGCTCGCAATATAGGGAGGCGGAGTCAGCGATTTCTGAAGAGCGCACAGCCCATCGCAGACCCCGCCCTCCTCATATCCCAAGAGCATATTAGGAGGTGGGCAGGGCCAAGAACAGAGCCCCGCCCATTCAGCAAATACCATCCTTTATGAACTGGCCCAACATCCAACCTTTTAGCACCATATTATAGTCCCCCCCCCCCCCCCCCCCCCCAGGCCTGTAACTACCCCTCCTTCAATCCCACCGGCCTGTCCTGGGCACAAAGCCCCCCCTTCTCCCAGACGGGTCACCAATCCCACCGGCCTGGGCACAAAGCCCCCCCCTTCTCCCAGACGGGTCACCAATCCCACCGGCCTGGGCACAAAGCCCCCCCTCTCCCAGATGGGTCACCAATCCCACCGGCCTGTCCTGGGTACAAACCCTCCCCCCCTCCCAGATGGGTCATCAATCCCACCGGCCTGTCCCGGGCACAAAGCCCCCCCCCCCTCTCCCAGGTGGGTCATCAATCCCACCGGCCTGTCCTGGGCACAAAGCCCCCCTCCCAGATGGGTCATCAATCCCACCGGCCTGTCCTGGGCACAAAGCCCCCCTCCCAGATGGGTCATCAATCCCACCGGCCTGTCCTGGGCACAAACCCCCCCCCCCCCCCGATGGGTCATCAATCCCACCGGCCTGTCCTGGGCACAAAGCCCCCCCCCCCTCCCAGATGGGTCACCAATCCCACCGGCCTGTCCTGGGCACAAACCCCCCCCCCCTCCCCGATGGGTCATCAATCCCACCGGCCTGTCCTGGGCACAAAGCCCCCCCTCCCAGATGGGTCATGAATCCCACTGGCCTGGGCACAAAGCCCCCCCCCCCCCCCTCTCCCAGACGGGTCACCTCTGATCTCTCACCTGTCTTTGACTTGGAGAAGGTAGCAGACCAGGCAGTAGCCGGCGCAGCTCTGTACAAAGTTGCGTTGAGCGGTCAGGAAAGCTTCGGTGGTGTAGCTGCCGTGTTCCTGGAGGAAATAATCCAGAAGAGACAGCTGGGACTGCTTCTTCACCTGATGGATGGACACGGCATTGACCACCGGCTCTATCATACCGCTGTCCGCCGAGATCACCAAGATCTTGTATGGCCGGATCCACAGCGGAACGCGTTCCGTCTCCCATATGGACTGGGGTGGAAAGAGAACGAGATGGAGATTAGTACACGTCAATCATTCCCTGCCCTCCATTACCACATCTCTCCAGCAGAGGGAGCAATCATTCCCCGCCCTCCATTACCACATCTCTCCAGAAGAGGGAGCAATCATTCCCCGCCCTCCATTACCACATCTCTCCAGAAGAGGGAGCAATCATTCCCCGCCCTCCATTACCACATCTCTCCAGAAGAGGGAGCAATCATTCCCGTCCATTATCACATCTCTCCAGAAGAGGGAGCAATCATTCCCCTGTCCTCCATTACCACATCTCTCCAGAAGAGGGAGCAATCATTCCCCGCCCTCCATTACCACATCTCTCCAGAAGAGGGAGCAATCATTCCCCGTCCTCCATTACCACATCTCTCCAGAAGAGGGAGCAATCATTCCCCGCCCTCCATTACCACATCTCTCCAGCAGAGGGAGCAATCATTCCCCACATCTCTCCAGCAGAGGGAGCAATCATTCCCTATCCTCCATTACCACATCTCTCCAGAAGAGGGAGCAATCATTCCCCGCCCTCCATTACCACATCTCTCCAGAAGAGGGAGCAATCATTCCCCCGCCCTCCATTACCACATCTCTCCAGCAGAGGGAGCAATCATTCCCCATCCTCCATTACCACATCTCTCCAGCAGAGGGTGCAATCATTCCCCGTCCTCCATTACCACATCTCTCCAGAAGAGGGAGCAATCATTGCCTGTCCTCCATTACCACATCTCTCCAGAAGAGGGAGCAATCATTCCCCGCCCTCCATTACCACATCTCTCCAGAAGAGGGAGCAATCATTCCCCGCCCTCCATTACCACATATCTCCAGCAGAGGGAGCAATCATTCCCGTCCATTACCACATCTCTCCAGCAGAGGGAGCAATCATTCCCCGCCCTCCATTACCACATCTCTCCAGAAGAGGGAGCAATCATTCCCCGCCCTCCATTACCACATCTCTCCAGAAGAGGGAGCAATCATTCCCTATCCTCCATTACCACATCTCTCCAGAAGAGGGAGCAATCATTCCCTGTCCTCCATTACCACATCTCTCCAGAAGAGGGAGCAATCATTCCCCCGCCCTCCATTACCACATCTCTCCAGAAGAGGGAGCAATCATTCCCCGCCCTCCATTACCACATCTCTCCAGCAGAGGGAGCAATCATTTCCCATCCTCCATTACCACATCTCTCCAGAAGAGGGAGCAATCATTCCCCGCCCTCCATTACCACATCTCTCCAGAAGAGGGAGCAATCATTCCCCGCCCTCCATTACCACATCTCTCCAGAAGAGGGTGCAATCATTCCCTGTCCATTACCACATCTCTCCAGAAGAGGGAGCAATCATTCCCTGTCCTCCATTACCACATCTCTCCAGAAGAGGGAGCAATCATTCCCCGCCCTCCATTACCACATCTCTCCAGAAGAGGGAGCAATCATTCCCCGTCCTCCATTACCACATCTCTCCAGAAGAGGGAGCAATCATTCCCCGCCCTCCATTACCACATCTCTCCAGCAGAGGGAGCAATCATTCCCCGTCCTCCATTACCACATCTCTCCAGAAGAGGGAGCAATCATTCCCTGTCCTCCATTACCACATCTCTCCAGAAGAGGGAGCAATCATTCCCCCGCCCTCCATTACCACATCTCTCCAGAAGAGGGAGCAATCATTCCCCCGCCCTCCATTACCACATCTCTCCAGCAGAGGGAGCAATCATTCCCCATCCTCCATTACCACATCTCTCCAGCAGAGGGTGCAATCATTCCCCGTCCTCCATTACCACATCTCTCCAGAAGAGGGAGCAATCATTGCCTGTCCTCCATTACCACATCTCTCCAGAAGAGGGAGCAATCATTCCCGTCCATTACCACATCTCTCCAGAAGAGGGAGCAATCATTCCCCGCCCTCCATTACCACATCTCTCCAGAAGAGGGAGCAATCATTCCCCGCCCTCCATTACCACATCTCTCCAGAAGAGGGAGCAATCATTCCCCGCCCTCCATTACCACATCTCTCCAGAAGAGGGAGCAATCATTCCCCGCCCTCCATTACCACATCTCTCCAGAAGAGGGAGCAATCATTCCCCGCCCTCCATTACCACATCTCTCCAGAAGAGGGAGCAATTATTCCCCGCCCTCCAATTACCCCCGCTCCCTTACCTGCAGCTGTTTGAGGACCTGATAGGCCAGCAGCTCCTGTCTGAGGTCATCACCGCATTTCACGATGACGGAGAGCAGTCTCCAGTTGGGGAAGTGCCCATAGGGGGAACCCTCTCGGATCCTCCTGGAATACAGTAAGTCATATTAGATATCTACACGACAATCTGCTGCTCATACAAGGAAAACTGGCCCCGCCCACAACACTCACCTGACTTTCTCCTCCCAGGGCTCCTTCAGTGCTACAGCAGAAGGGTCCTCGGGGTCCCGGCGGAAAGTGGTGGGCGTGTGCGCCAGCTGCTCTGATAGGCGCCGCCTGTAGGAGAGACAGAGTTTTCATACCACTCATTTCAAGGTGACCCCAAACATTTTTTTTCTATTTGTGTAAAAGGGTTCAGAAGTATTCGATAGGTGGAAGCGCAAAGGTTGGTGTAAGAACATTGGCCTCCAACCATACAAGCTTGGTGGACTGGAGACATCCAACATTGGCTTTGTGGACTGGAGACATCGAACATTGACCTCCAACCATACAAGCTTGGTGGACTGGAGACATCGAACATTGGCCTCCAACCATACAAGCTTGGTGGACTGGAGACATCGAACATTGGCCTCCAACCGTACAAGCTTGGTGGACTGGAGACATCGAACACTTGCCTCCAACCGTACAAGCTTGGTGGACTGGAGACATCGAACACTGGCCTCCAACCGTACAAGCTTGGTGGACTGGAGACATCAAACATTGGCCTCCAACCATACAAGCTTGGTGGACTGGAGACATCCAACACTGGCCTCCAACCGTACAAGCTTGGTGGACTGGAGACATCGAACACTGGCCTCCAACCGTACAAGCTTGGTGGACTGGAGACATCGAACACTGGCCTCCAACCGTACAAGCTTGGTGGACTGGAGACATCGAACATTGGCCTCCAACCGTACAAGCTTGGTGGACTGGAGACATCAAACATTGGCCTCCAACCGTACAAGCTTGGTGGACTGGAGACATCAAACATTGGCCTCCAACCGTACAAGCTTGGTGGACTGGAGACATCAAACATTGGCCTCCAACCGTACAAGCTTGGTGGACTGGAGACATCAAACATTGGCCTCCAACCGTATAAGCTTGGTGGACTGGAGACATCGAACACTGGCCTCCAACCGTACAAGCTTGGTGGACTGGAGACATCCAACATTGGCCTCCAACCGTACAAGCTTGGTGGACTGGAGACATCCAACCGTACAAGCTTGGTGGACTGGAGACATCCAACCGTACAAGCTTGGTGGACTGGAGACATCCAACATTGGGCCTCCAACCGTACAAGCTTGGTGGACTGGAGACATCCAACCGTACAAGCTTGGTGGACTGGAGACATCCAACATTGGGCCTCCAACCGTACAAGCTTGGTGGACTGGAGACATCCAACCGTACAAGCTTGGTGGACTGGAGACATCCAACCGTACAAGCTTGGTGGACTGGAGACATCCAACCGTACAAGCTTGGTGGACTGGAGACATCCAACATTAGCCTCCAACTGTACAAGCTTGGTGGACTGGAGACATCCAACATTGGCCTCCAATTATACAAGCTTGGTGGACTGGAGACATCGAACATTGGCCTCCAAACGTACAAGCTTGCTGGACTGGAAACATCAAACATTGGCCTTCAACCGTACAAGCTTGGTGGACTCACCGGATGTCACCGGCAGCGATAAACACGGGCTCCTTGCTCTCCTGGCTGGTGATACTGTCTACGGAGAACTGGGAGATGTTATCGCAGCTGTTGGTGTGAAGTTCTGGTAGCTGGAGGACAAGAGAGAAAGAGAGAGAGAGAACATCCCGGGGGAATGAGAACCCGCTGCGGGCCAATCAGAAACATGACAAAAAAAAATAAAAAATACAGGAAGACGCTCACCTCTACCTGCAGCTCGCCAATGTCATCCACCGACCAGGCCTCCTCGTCGTTGTCATAATTGGGCACCGTCGTGAAGCTGCTGGCTCTCTGCTCGTGGGTGATGCCGCACTCCGGGAGGTTCTCCACTGAGCGCGTGCTGCGGATGCGGTTCTCGGGAATGCGAGTTGGGACCATAGATGTCTCGAAGTTCTCGCACTCGAGAACCTCCACGTAGATCAAATATGGAGCCTACAAAAGAGAACTTCTAAATGGTGATCGGTTCCGGGACCTCCTAGGCCCAATTTGGAAAAATCTAACAAAGCATACAGGAGTTTGCGTCTCTGCCCCTCCCACAATGGAGAGATTTCCTGCAGTAGTTTGCGTCTCTGCCCCTCCCACACCGTGATGCATCATGCACATTAATGTCCCCCTTACCTTGTCCTTGGAGTTCAGAACGACGGCCTGTGTGTGAGGGATCCTCACCACGTGGTGGTCGAAGCCGGCGGTGGGTAGCCAGACGCGGGCTGGCAGTTTGTGGTTAAGCAGGGAGAGTTCGGAGATGAGCCGGTGGGTCTTCTGCTCCTTGGTGGGCAGGGTGGCAAGCCTCTTCCCGATAGACATGAGAGACTTGATGAACTCCCGCTCCGGGGCCAGTCTGACAGGCTGCCGAGGGGGCAAAGGCAAAACATTTTATAAAAGCCCCCAACTCGTGGCAGGACCCTTTCCATCTACAACACCCCCCAACCCAAACCCTCGGTCTGTAATATGAACTGTCTGTTTGGCCTGGTTTCTTCTCTCCCATACCAACACTTATGGGTCACCAACTCCTCCCTCCCGCCTCACTGCAAAGAGCTCCTCCTTTCCTCCCGCCTCACTGCAAAGAGCTCCTCCTTTCCTCCCGCCTCACTGCAAAGAGCTCCTCCTTCCCTCCCGCCTCACTGCAAAGAGCTCCTCCTTCCCTCCCGCCTCACTGCAAAGAGCTCCTCCCTCTCGCCTCACTGCAAAGAGCTCCTCCTTCCCGCCTCACTGCAAAGAGCTCCTCCTTCCCGCCTCACTGCAAAGAGCTCCTCCTTTCCTCCCGCCTCACTGCAAAGAGCTCCTCCTTTCCTCCCGCCTCACTGAAAAGAGCTCCTCCTTCCCTCCCGCCTCACTGAAAAGAGCTCCTCCCTCCCGCCTCACTGCAAAGAGCTCCTCCCTCCCTCCCGCCTCTCTGCAAAGAGCTCCTCCATCCCGCCTCACTGCAAAGAGCTCCTCCCTCCTCACTGCAAAGAGCTCCTCCCTCCTCACTGCAAAGAGCTCCTCCCTCCTCACTGCAAAGAGCTCCTCCCTCCTCACTGCAAAGAGCTCCTCCTTCCCTCCCGCCTCACTGCAAAGAGCTCCTCCCTCACTGCAAAGAGCTCCTCCATCCCGCCTCACTGCAAAGAGCTCCTCCCTCCCGCCTCACTGCCAAAAAAAACTCCTCCCTGCAAAAAAACTCCTCACTTTTACTGTAAAAGTCCTCTTCCGATACCTTACTGTATGGAACCCCTTCCTATCGCTCTTACTATAAAAAGAACCCCCTTGCTAAAGCTCTTACTGTAAAGAACCCTTTTTATACTGATGGACAGCTGATGACCCCCTTTCCCCGTAATTGATCTGCATTGAGCGATCTCATCCCCCATATATAGGGACATTTACCGAGATACACCAACACCTACCCACAATCCACCATGAGAGACACACCACCCTGCACTCAGGACACACCAATCCAACAAATCACCCACCACCAACTACCGATCGACACCCCATTATCAATCACACATTTACAGTGAAACTTGGACAGAGCTGGGGAGGGTTAGTCGTCCTGTCTGGGTTATACTATGGTGTCCCCATTGGGGTGAGGGAGGGGGCACCTTTGTTTCCTGTCATGGTGACTATTCAGGAAGTGAGGTCTCCCCAATAGGGACGCAGGCAATAATACAGACCCCCAAGATCTAACCGGGCCCAAATCTATCCAGGTTTCGGCTGGAGGCCTCAATGATTTTAGGGGTCAAACCTGAAGAACACCAACACCGATTACACCCGGATTCTCATCACCATTCATTGCCGGCAATTGGTCACAATCAACTAGACTTGTTTTGTAATGGTGAAGATGTTACGTTACTTCTCAAAGCCACTTCTTCAGCTCTACTGAGTGTCCAAAGCGTACCCCAACATTTATATCCACATGGGTAGCACCGCCACCTTTATCCAATCACCATGGAATCTGTCAAAGCAGACGGTGATTGTACAAGAGGAGGACAGGAGGTGTGGAAGTTCTGGAACCCCCCCCCCGTCATTGTTACCTTATCCCGTCCTTGGTATTAGGGTCTCTGCACGGGCTTCAACCCTTCTAATCACATGACAGAAGGTGCAAATTATTGTTAGATTGCTGGAGTAGAGAAGATAAAAAGACATACGGGGAAGGACGACGACGGGGGAAGGACGACGACGGGGGAAGGAGGAGGACGACGGGGGAAGGAGGAGGACGACGGGGGAAGGAGGAGGACGACGGGGGAAGGAGGAGGACGACGGGGGAAGGAGGAGGACGACGGGGGAAGGAGGAGGACGACGGGGGAAGGAGGAGGACGACGGGGAAGAAGGAGGAGGACGGGGAAGAAGGAGGAGGACGGGGGAAGGAGGAGGACGACGGGGGAAGGAGGAGGACGACGGGGGAAGGAGGAGGACGACGGGGGGAAGGAGGAGGACGACGGGGGAAGGAGGAGGACGACGGGGGAAGGAGGAGGACGACGGGGGAAGGAGGAGGACGACGGGGGAAGGAGGAGGACGACGGGGGAAGGAGGAGGACGACGGGGGAAGGAGGAGGACGACGGGGAAGGAGGACGACGGGGAAGGAGGACGACGGGGAAGGAGGAGGACGACGGGGAAGGAGGACGACGACGGGGAAGGAGGACGACGGTTAGACAATAATTCACACCTTCAGCCACGTAAATTGAATAAAACCTATGCACCCTTCTTTACAGAGGAAGCCCAGTTGAATGTGACCAACTACAAGATACACCATGACATGGATCAAGGAGAACCTTCACAAAAATTAAGTGGGATACATTTTTTCCCTCCCAATGATTTCATTAGTGAAGAAAAATTTAACAGCATTGACAATAGTGCCCCCTACAGACAAGGAGGATGAACTACGATAACTTGATTCCACCTATTTTTCACTTGATTTGCTCCCTATGGATAAGCACCTCAGGCCATGGACTGCCTAGGAAGCATCTAAAACTGGCCATCATTCACCATGCATTCTGTTGGTACAATTTATTTCCGATCCACCAATAGCTATGTGCTACAAGAACCTCTTAGAATTGGGTTCTCCACCACACAGATGTGCTACAAGAACCCGCTAGGATTGGCTCTCCACCACACAGATGGGCTACAAGAACCTGCTAGGATTGGCTCTCCACCACACAGATGGGCTACAAGAATCTGCTAAGATTGGGTCTCCACCATACAGACGGGCTACAAGAACCTGCTAGGATTGGGTCTCCACCACACAGATGTGCTACAAGAACCTGCTAGGATTGGGTCTCCACCATACAGATGGGCTACAAGAACCTGCTAGGATTGGGTCTCCACCATACAGATGGGCTACAAGAACCTGCTAGGATTGGGTCTCCACCATACAGATGGGGTACAAGAACCTGCTAGGATTGGGTCTCCACCACACAGATGTACAAGAACCTGCTAGGATTGGCTCTCCACCATACCGATGGGCTACAAGAACCTGCTAGGATTGGGTTCACCACACAGATGGGCTACAAGAACCTGCTAGGATTGGGTTCACCATACAGACGGGCTACAAGAACCTGCTAGGATTGGGTTCTCCACCATACAGATGGGCTACAACAACCTGCTAGGATTGGGTTCTCCACCATACAGATGTGCTACAAAAACCTGCTAGGATTGGGTTCTCCACCACACAGATGTACAAGAACCTGCTAGGATTGGATATCCACCATACAGACAGGCTACAAGAACCTGCTAGGATTGGCTCTCCACCACACAGATGGGCTACAAGAACCTGCTAAGATTGGGTCTCCACCATACAGATGGGCTACAAGAACCTGCTAGGATTGGGTTCACTACACAGATGTACAAGAACCTGCTAGGATTGGCTCTCCACCATACAGACGGGCTACAAGAACCTGCTAGGATTGGCTCTCCACCACACAGATGGGCTACAAGAACCTGCTAGGATTGGCTCTCCACCATACAGACGGGCTACAAGAACACGCTAGGATTGGGTCTCCACCACACAGATGGGCTACAAGAACCCGCTAGGATTGGCTCTCCACCACACACCTTTGGTGGATCTGAAAAGCTTGTCGAAGAATTGCACAAACAGATTGTAATGGGTGTGACCAGGTTTAGATCGTTCCATCTTCTGAAACCCTTCTATTTTGATTGGCTGAGGGGAAAAAAATGAAATGGTGATCATTGAGAACAGAGCAGGAAGAGGGACCGTTCGATTTACAGTTGCATCTCTTCCAAGAAGAGTTTCTGGAACTAAACCTTAAAAAGGAACAAAAAGTGAGCAATGATAATGGTAGGCTTGGACACGGCGGCCTCTCAGTCTTGGCTGGTGGCCATTGATAAAAGTAGAATAATTTTTTAATGGTAATTTGGGTCCCACCTACAAATAAGGAAATGAAGAACCCCAAAAAAAAGGGACAAATGCCAGACGAGAAATGGCCACCAGCTGGGCGGACACACACAGAAGACGAGACACATCAATGACGGGACACACAGAGAGCGGAAGGAGAGGAATTACATCTGGAGGATCATCGGAGACCAAGTCTTCATCATTAGAACCATTGGATTCAAAAAGGAGAAGCAGCATTTCCTTCGGAGAGGCCGCCATCTTTGCAGGACATGGCCGGGTTTGGAGCTCGCGGGTTATTAGGGAGGATTATACGGAGCCAAGGGGGACGCACCCAGAGGATGGAAATTCTCATAACGGGATGCGCTGACTATTACTTGGAGATCACATGAACTTCATGATGTGGAGAAATAAAACGGATATAATGGTGAAGGGTTGGGGGCCAGTGATGAGGAACCTTGGCGCCCCAAATGTTATCATCATGGGAAATGTAGTTCCAAAACATCTGGGGTGCCAAGGTTCTCCATCACTGGGTAAGGCCATGTTTTCATCTTTTTAGGTCGCCTCCCACTCTTGCCCTGGTGACAGGAAGTCTACAATTCTGTAGCAGGAAAAAAAAAAATATCTACCAATGCGGAAGGAGAGGATTCCCTCACACTTTGGATCGCCGGGACAGGAAGTCATGGCGTATCTCCCCAAAACGGGACCAGACAGCGGCACCCCGACCATTTTCTCAGCATGGTCAAGCCGTACTTTGGTTGAGGGAACTACAGCGGACCCTCGGATTGCAAGCAACGCAGTTAACGAGCGTTTCGCAATACGAGTGATGCATTTAAAAAAAATCCCGACTTGGTTTGCGAGTGTTGTCTCGCAAAATGAGCAGGATTCAAGCCAAAGCGGAGTGCAGTACCGCGTTTGGCCTGAGGTGTGTGTGTTTGGGGGGGCCGTAGCCAAGCGGGGACGTTCAGAAATGCTCAGAAAACCTTGAAAAAAATAAATCTCCGTTCCCGAGCCCAGCCGAGATGTCCTCGGCCCTTTCCGTGTGTTTCCGAGGCTCTCCAGTGCCCCAACCCTGGCCACATGCGGTATTGCATGCCATAGAAGTCAATGCGGAACAAATTATTTTTGTTTCCATTGACTCCTATGGGGAAACTCGCTTTGATATGAGAGTGCTTTGGATTACGAGCGTTCTCCTGGAACAAATTATACTCGTTCCTCTGTAACTTTTTACTAAGGCCAAAGTGGAGAAGATGGATCCACTCTATAGCGATGGACTCCATGATACGATTATTATTTTTTACTTTCTCAATTAGAAAACTATAAAACAGATTGATTTGCCTTCCCACGGCCAAGGTGGTGTCATGCGGTCTTGGCATGCGCAGTGGGCGGGCAAAAGATGCTGGGGGGGGGGAGCACAAGACACACAACTTACAGCTATTGGCCAGAGGGCAGCCATTGTGACACCAGACAAAAAGCGATAACAATGAAAGCCGCGGCTTGGGACTCTACGTGCGACCTACTCACTGAATCCGATCGAAAGTTTGTTTTTGTTCGGCATTTTAACGGTGAGCCCCCCCCTCCTCCAACACTGAGCCACTTGACTACGGCTCCCAGAATGCTCTGGTGCCCAGTGCCATAAAAGATAAAACATAATTAGTGGAAGGAACGGTCAGATCCAGTGAGTAGGACAATGACGGGGCAACATTCACAAATATCGGGGTAAAGACCCTCTGCCATATAGAGATTCCTTCCCACCAGCCCTGTGTGGCTGTATTATGTCCTGGCGCCCCCCTCTGGATACACTGTGTGGCTGTATTATGTCCTGGCGCCCCCCTCTGGCTATACTGTGTGGCTGTATTATGTCCTGGCGCCCCCCTCTGGATACACTGTGTGGTTGTATTATGTCCTGGCGCCCCCCTCTGGATATACTGTGTGGCTGTATTATGTCCTGACGCCCCCCTCTGGATATACTGTGTGGCTGTATTATGTCCTGGCGCCCCCCTCTGGCTATACTGTGTGGTTGTATTATGTCCTGGCGCCCCCCTCTGGATACACTGTGTGGTTGTATTATGTCCTGGCGCCCCCCTCTGGATATACTGTGTGGCTGTATTATGTCCTGGCGCCCCCCTCTGGATACACTGGGTGGTTGTATTATGTCCTGGCGCCCCCCTCTGGATATACTGTGTGGTTGTATTATGTCCTGGCGCCCCCCTCTGGATACACTGTGTGGTTGTATTATGTCCTGGCGCCCCCCTCTGGATACACTGTGTGGTTGTATCAAGTCCTGGCGCCCCCCTCTGGATATACTGTGTGGTTGTATTATGTCCTGGCGCCCCCCTCTGGCTATACTGTGTGGCTGTATTATGTCCTGGCGCCCCCCTCTGGCTATACTGTGTGGTTGTATCAAGTCCTGGCGCCCCCCTCTGGATATACTGTGTGGTTGTATCAAGTCCTGGCGCCCCCCTCTGGCTATACTGTGTAGTTTTATATCCTGGCGCCCCCCTCTGGCTATACTGTGTGGTTGTATTATGTCCTGGCGCCCCCCTCTGGCTATACTGTGTGGCTGTATTATGTCCTGGCGCCCCCCTCTGGCTATACTGTGTGGTTGTATCAAGTCCTGGCGCCCCCCTCTGGATATACTGTGTGGTTGTATTATGTCCTAGCGCCCCCCTCTGGCTATACTGTGTAGTTTTATATCCTGGCGCCCCCCTCTGGCTATACTGTGTGGTTGTATTATGTCCTGGCGCCCCCCTCTGGCTACACCTTTCTCCAGTTTTGTACGAAGTGTGGATGGATTAGAGCATTTCATTGGGAAAAACCCCCCCCCCCCCCCCCCAGCTTTCTATCTTCCTTCCTACACAAAGTTTTAGTTCCTGAACCTTTAACATCCATATTTGTGAATGTTCCACGGGGTGGCAGTTGTACGATGCGCCCACTGCGGTGGTGCCATTATGCAGACATGCAAGGAAGGGGGGGGGCATATTTTGGGAGGGGCCATTTTTTTGTTGCCTCCCTCCTAAACTGTAACTCCACCTGGAACACATTGGACAGTCGGTACAACAGTCCGCTCTGTAAACGACTTTTTTTGGACTTCTCGCGGGTTTGGGTGTACAGGCTCTGGAAGTATCCGGCGCAGGGAATTCTATTGGAGGAATACAGTCCCACTTTAAGCAGTTAGGACGACAGATACTTCAAGAACCTGCACAGGAAGAAGAAAGGTGATATTCACAAAGTGAATGGATTTACATCAGATCAGTGGGCGGGGGAGGAGAAGGTGGAGTTACACTTGAAAAAGGCGAATCCGCCCCAAACTGGAATTTCGGCTCTAAGTGAACACAACCTCACCGGATCTTCTGTGGACTGCGGCAGTGACATCTCCTTTGTCAGATTCTCTCTATAAGGGTGAAATGGCCATGGGGAAGCCTTGTCGGGAGGGTGGCTAGGCGGTGGCCAGGGGGCGGGAGGGCAGCCAGGTGTCGGCAGTAGCAAGCGTGCGGCGGGCCTGGTGTTGGAAGGACAGCCAGATGGTGGCATTAGCAGGTGGGGGGCCAGGCGGCCATCAGGTGCTGGGAGGACGGCCAGGTGGTGACAGTACCAGGTGGGTGGCCGGGCAGCCAGGTAGCGAGTAGGCAGAGGGCCTGGTGTTGAGAGGATGGTCGGCTAGGTGGTGGCAGTAGCAGGTGGGTGGCCAGGCGGCAGCCAGGTGCTGGGAGGGCGGCCAGGCGGCAGCCAGGTGCTGGGAGGGCGGCCAGGCGGCAGCCAGGTGCTGGGAGGGCGGCCAGGTGGTGACAGTACCAGGTGGGCGGCCGGGAGCGGTGGGAGGGCAGCCAGGTAGCGAGTAGGCAGAGGGCCTGGTGTTGGGAGGACGGCCAGGTGGTGGCAGTAGCAGGTGGGCGGCCAGGCGGCAGTCAGGTCCTGGGAGGACGGCCAGGTGGTGGCACAGTAGCAGGTGGGTGGCCAGGCAGCAGCCAGGTGCTGGGAGGGTGGCCAGGTGCTGGGAGGGCGGCAAGGCAGAAGCCAGGTGCTGGGAAGGCAGCCAGGTGGTGGCAGCAGCAGGTGGGTGGACAGGCGGCAGTCAGGTGGTGGGAGGGCGGCCAGGTGGACGGCGGGCGGTGGGAGGGCAGCCAGGTAGCAAGCAGGCGGAGGGCCTGGTGTTGGGAGGACGGCCAGGTGGTGGCAGTAGCAGGTGGGCGGCCAGGCGAAAGCCAGGTGCTAAGAGGGCGGCCAGGTGGTGGCAGCAGCAGGTGGGCAGCCAGGTGGTGGCAGCAGCAGGTGGGCAGCCAGGTGGTGGCAGCAGCAGGTGGGCAGCCAGGTGGTGGCAGCAGCAGGTGGGCGGCAGGAGGGCGGCCAGGTGGTGGTAGTAGCAGGTGGGTAGCTAGGTGGTGGCAGTAGCAGGTAGGCGGCGGGAGGGTGGCCAGGCGGTGGTAGTAGCGGGTAGGCGGCAGGAGGGCAGCCAGGTGGTGGCAGTAGCAGGTGGGCAGCCAGGTGGTGGCAGCAGCAGGTGGGCAGCCAGGTGGTGGCAGCAGCAGGTGGGCAGCCAGGTGGTGGCAGCAGCAGGTGGGCGGCCAGGTGGTGGTAGTAGCAGGTGGGTAGCTAGGTGGTGGCAGTAGCAGGTAGGCGGCGGGAGGGCGGCCAGGTGGTGGTAGTAGCAGGTAGGCGGAGCTGAGAACACTGGTAAGGACATGTCACTGCTGGAGACTTCCAGAGATCTAGGCGTTGGGTGGTGAGGAAAGCTTTGAGGGGTCCACTTATAACCGGAACCTCCATTGTGGGCGGACCGGCCCCAGGAATCTCCGTAGAGGAAATGCTGCTATTGGTAGAGACAAAAGCCAGGAAGAGCCCCACCAGCCAACTAAGTAAAACGTGTGTCCACTTACTGAGGTGAACGACCTATCGAGACTTTCCGAACTGGATGAGAGGTCCTGGGAAGGAGGAGGAGGAGGAGGAGGAGGAGGAGGAGGAGGAGGAGGAGGAGGAGGAGGAGAGAGGAGGAGGAGAGAGGAGGAGGGAGGGAGGGTGATGGGCGGGAAGCAGAGGAAGGAGAGGGAGAAAAAGGTACAGATTTAGCTACTGGTGCGACAATGACATCATCAGCCCCGCCCACATTACAAGAGGCGGGTTGTAGGAAGGTGTGGGTGGCTGTGCGTTGTTCCTGCGTCTGTTGGAGGGAAGGAGATCATCGATGAACACAGACAGACTGACACAACGACAAACAACCTGACCCCATAACAGAGACACTCCCCCTGACACCAGGCCCCGCCCCCCAGAGGCTACCCAACCCTAGAACAGGAGCACGGGGACGAGACACTCCCCTGATTACTGATGGCCACTCCCACCCTCAAAGGTTACCCAACCCTAGAACAGGAGCATGGGGACGAGACACTCCCCTGATTACTGATGGACACTCCCACCCTCAAAGGTTACCCAACCCTAGAACAGGAGCATGGGGACGAGACACTCCCCTGATTACTGACACCAGGCCCGCCCCCTAGAGGCTACACAACCCAACCCTAGAACAGGAGCATGGGGACGAGACACTCCCCTGATTACTGACACCAGGCCCGCCCCCTAGAGGCTACACAACCCAACCCTAGAACAGGAGCATGGGGACGAGACACTCCCCTGATTACTGACACCAGGCCCGCCCCCTAGAGGCTACACAACCCAACCCTAGAACATGAGCATGGGGACGAGACACTCCCCTGATTACTGATGGCCACTCCCACCCTCAAAGGTTACCCAACCCTAGAACAGGAGCATGGGGACGAGACACTCCCCTGATTACTGATGGCCACTCCCACCCTCAAAGGTTACCCAACCCTAGAACAGGAGCATGGGGACGAGACACTCCCTGGCCACTCCCACCCTCAAAGGTTACCCAACCCTAGAACAGGAGCACGGGGAGGAGACACTCCCCCCTGACTACTAACACCAGGCCCCCCTCCAGAGGCTTCACATCCCAACCCTAGAACAGGGACAAGACACTCCCCTGATTACTGATGGCCACTCCCACCCTCAAAAGGTTACACAACCCAACCCTAGAACAGGAGCACGGGGGCAAGAAACTCCCCCCTGAATACTGATGGCCATTCCCACCCCAACACCATGCCCGCGAACAGCAGACTTCCCCCTGATTACTGACCAATGGTCACTCCCACCCCAACACATACCACACCCCCAGTACAGCAGATATCACCCAATTATTGAC
Organism: Rana temporaria; assembly: GCF_905171775.1. Taxonomy (NCBI): domain Eukaryota; kingdom Metazoa; phylum Chordata; class Amphibia; order Anura; family Ranidae; genus Rana; species Rana temporaria. Next base: position 120,349,094 of record NC_053501.1, read on the forward strand.
CACTCCCACCCTCAAAGGTTATACAACCCAACCCTATACCAGGGGCACAGGGGTGACAGACATCCCCCTGATCACTGATAGCCACTCCCACCCCAACAGCTTGCCACACCCCCAGAAAATCAGACACCCCCTGCTTACCGACAGATGGCCACTCCCATAACACCACCATGCTCCACCCCAAGAAATTACAACCCCCCCAGGAGGTTACTAAACCCAAAACTATACCAATGGCACAAGGGCAACAGACCACTCCCACCCAATGCCACAGACCCGCCCCTGAAGAACAGCAGACACCCTTTGACGGATGGCCACTCCTACCCCTGCATCACTCACCCCCCCCCCTTCTTGATTAGTGACTGGTGGGCACGTAATAACGTATTCATCACATATATTTTATCTAAAGCTCAGCATTCCACCTACATGTACCATTCATACTCTGACTACAGTTATTGTTCTTTATATAGCGCCAACATATAGCGCAGCGCAGCACAGCAAACAACAAAGGGGTACATATGACAACATGAATGGCACTAGGAGGAGCTTACACTCTAAGAGGCGGGGCAACGCCAGGGGAAGGCGGAGACTGGTGGTGATGGGCTGGCCGCAGAGTAAATGATGGAGAACCCGCAGATGAGTAGACCACCGCCCCCCCATCTTACGGGGTGTCATGTATGTCACCAGGTTACAGGAGAACTCCGGACCCGGCACCGTTTCTTTCAACCCCTGGAAGTGACCACAGAGCCCCACAAAACTCCACGGAACCCCACAGAGCCCCACCGAACGCCACAGAAACCCACAGAGCCCCATAGAAACCCACAGAACGCCACAAAACCCCATAGAGCCCCACGGAACGCTACAGAGCCCCACACAGCGCCACAGAACCCCATAGAGCCCCACACAGCGCCACAGAGCCCCACACAGCGCCACGGAACCCATAGAAACCCACAGAGCCCAACAGAAACCCACAGAGCCCAACAGAAACCCACAGAGCCCAACAGAAACCCACAGAGCCCCATAGAAACCCACAGAATGCCACAGAGCCCCATAGAAACCCACAGAGCCCCATAGAAACCCACAGAGCCCCATAGAAACCCACAGAGCCCCATAGAAACCCACAGAGCCCCATAGAAACCCACAGAGCCCCATAGAAACCCACAGAATGCCACAGAGCCCCATAGAAACCCACAGAATGCCACAGAGCCCCATAGAAACCCACAGAGCCCCATAGAAACCCACAAAACTCCACGGAACCCCACAGAGCCCCATAGAAACCCACAGAGCCCCACAAAACTCCACGGAACGCCACAGAGCCCCATAGAAACCCACAGAGCCCCATAGAAACCCACAGAATGCCACAGAGCCCCACAAAACTCCACGGAACGCCACAGAGCCCCACGGAACCCCACAGAGCCCCATAGAAACCCACAGAGCCCCATAGAAACCCACAGAATGCCACAGAGCCCCATAGAAACCCACAGAGCCCCATAGAAACCCACAGAGCTCCACAGAACAACACAGAGCTCCACAAAACCCCATAAAAACCCACAGAAACCCACAGAGCCCCTTAGAACCCCATAGAAAGCCACAGAGCCCCACGGAACGCCACAGAGCCCCATAGAAACCCCCATAGAGCCCCACAGAACTTCATAGAACGCCACAGAGCCCCACAGAACGCCACAGAGCCCCACGGAACGCCACAGAGCCCCACGGAACGCCACAGAGCCCCATAGAAACCCCCATAGAGCCCCACAGAATGCCACAGAGCCCCACGGAATGCCACAGAGCTCCTCCCACAGAACCCCCATTGAGCGCTGTATGTGAGAGGTATACATTGCATGTATGGGACTAGATCATCTTGCCCTTCCTCCACCTGAAGACTGACAGTTGCCTTAAAAAAAAATACGGGGTTCCGTTGAGCTCTATGGGGGTCCCATGGGGGTTCTATGCAGTTCTATGCGGCTCTATGGGATTCTACAAGCCTATGACCCTTAATATGGTGCTGGAACTCAAATGGTTAAAAAAAGAAAGGGGGGGGGACTGGGTTTGGGGGGGGGGGTGGGTTGACAGACGAGGAAGTGGTCCCTTCGATGTCTCCCGTACACGGCGTGACACTTGCATGTCGCTGACTCAGCCTGGAGCCGCGCACACAATCTCTGTGTAAAGGTCACTGCAGACAATGACCCGCTCCTCCCAGCATGCACCTCTCTGTCTTATCACCCCGCAGGACCCGACTCAAAGTCTAACCGAGGACGGGACTATTACCCCCCCATCTTCCTGTCCTAGGGTGACAACGCTCCCTCCCTGTACTGTATCCATGGAGAAGTGTTGTCACCCCAGGACGGGACTATTACCCCCCCATCTTCCTGTCCTGGGGTGACAACGCTCCCTCCCTGTACTGTATCCATGGAGAAGTGTTGTCACCCCAGGACGGGACTATTACCCCCCCATCTTCCTGTCCTAGGGTGACAACGCTCCCTCCCTGTACTGGATCCATGGAGAAGTGTTGTCACCCCAGGACAGGACTATTACATCCACCCCCGCCCATCTTCCGGCCCTCGGGTGACAACGCTCCCTCCCTGTACTGTATCCATGGAGAAGTGTTGTCACCCCAGGACGGGACTATTACCCCCCCATCTTCCTGTCCTGGGGTGACAACTCTCCCTCCCTGTACTGTATCCACAGAGAAGTGTTGTCACCCCAGGACGGCACTGTTAACCCCCCCCCCCCATCTTCCGGTCCTCGGGTGACAACGCTCCCTCCCTGTACTTTATCCACAGAGAAGTGTTGTCACCTCAGAACAGGTCTACAGAACACCTCCCCCTCCTTATCTTGCTGAAGAGCAGGTTTGGTAGGACAGGACGGCACGGGACTCCCCCTCTTCATCCACAATGAACCCCCATAGCCGGAACTTCCACTTTACCGCAAAGAGAGGGAGAACTTCCTCCTCCCCGAGTGTCCGGGCCGCAGGAGGAGAGGGGGGCCCCTGGCACCGGAGGAATCCGGGAAGAAAGTCCCACACCGCCCGTCCCTGAATGGCGCATTGTTATCGGAGAGTCAGAGAGCAAAAGCCGGGGATCCCAACAGGAGGGCGGGGACAAGGACTGATCCTGGGGGGGGGGGGGCAAAACACGGACCGTTCTATCTTACAGCATGGACGGTCCTTGGAACGAAGGGGCAAGAGGGGGGGGGTCTTTATTCCCACAGCATGGTGATGGAAGGTTCTTGGGGGGGGGGGGGGGGGAGCCAAGGAACTTTATTCCTATAGCATGGACATGGAAGGTTCTCAGGACAGGCGGGCCTCTCCGCAGGCGGGCCTTGACGCTGAGGCGTACCAAACCTGTGCTGAGAGCGTGCACGCACGTGCACTACCCCAGCATCCTCCCAGCACAGTTACTGGTGCCTAATGGAAAGTTCCCTATTGTGACTTGTGATCGGGAGCTTCCCAATCACGCGACAGTACGCAAATATGCGGCCTTGACAACTGAGGCGTACCAAACCCTTGCCGAGAACGTGCGTGCGTGCATGTGCCCAACACAGTTCCGGGTGCCTAACAGAAAGTTCCATATTGCGACTTGTGATCGGGAGCTTTTTAATCACGTGACCCCTGTGACAGTACGCAAATATGCGGCTTCTCCGCAGGTGGGCCTTGACGCTGAATCGTACCAAGCGTGCGCGCACGTGCCCAGCATACTCCAAGCAAAGCTCCCTATTGTGACCGGGAGCTTTTTAATCACGTGACCCCTGTGACAGTACGCAAATATGCGGCTTCTCCGCAGGCGGGCCTTGACGCTGAAGCGTACCAAACGTGCACTCGCGCACACGTGCCCAGCACACTCAAGCAAAGTTCCCTATTGCGACTTGCGATCGGGAGCTTCCCAATCACGTGACCACTGACAGCCAATCGTGGTGGTCACATGATCGTAAACCCCGCCCCCCCTCCAGGATCAGAAACCCCTTAAAGGGCCGGGAGGCGCCGGCATTAAGCAAGGCCTCCTTCAGCATGACAACTAAACGAGTAAGCGACTCACACGCACGCACGCACGCAGCCATCAAACGCCCCCAGCCCCCCCTTTACCTCATCGTCGTTCTCCACTTTGGGATTGCTCGCCGTCCTCTTCAGGTTGCTGCTGAGGCTGATGCTGGCGGTGGCGTCGGACTTGGACCTCTGGTGCGTCCTCTTGGACGGGGACAGGCCGGTGTCCGGCGGCGTCAGGCTGAGCGCGGGCAGCTCGCGCTTCTTGTGGGCCGGCTTCAGCTCGTCGGAGAGGATGAGCTTGCGCAGCTTGGTGCCCCGGGAGTGGCGCTGGGTGGAGATGTGCATGTCCGAGGAGTAGGCCCCCAGGAGCCAGGCGCACTGCAGGGAGAAGTTGATGCTGTGGCGGCAGCGGTGGACCACGTAGGGCTTGATGGCGTCGCCCACGTCCTCGTCCATGTGGATGTACATGTTGAGGAGCTGCGGCAGGAAGAAGTCCACCTCCTCGTTCTTGAAGTAGAAGAGCCGGTTGCCGATGTAGGCTTGGACCCCGGGCTCCTTGGAGTTGTAGAGGTAGGAGATCCCCATGGAGATGTCGAAGAGCTTGCACTCGAAGAGCCGCAGGAGCCACGATTGCTTGCCCGAGTTCTTCTGCTTCCGCCGGGCGTTCTTCACGCAGTTGATGTCCACCTCGTCCTCCTCGCGGATTCTGGCGGGGGCCCCGGCCTCTTCCGCCTTGGGGTCCCCCCCGTTGGTGACGTGGTCGCCGTCCCCTATGCTGTCCAGGTTCTCGGTGGAGCTGTGCATCAGCTTCACCTTCTCCAGGACGTCCTGACACGCCTTCTGCGCCACGTCCGGGTCTATGACCAGAGACACGTCCGCCACGCCCTCCGCGATGGCGGAGAGGGGGCTGCTCCCGCCGCCGTTCCCCTGCAGGGCCACCTGACCAGAGAGCTTAGAGGCAGCTGGTTCCACCATGGCGTCACCCATCGTACGATCCTTCCACAACGCTGGGTCTGGGGAGAGAAAAGGACCATCGGTTAGTGGGAGGGAAGTCACATCAATAACGGGGGAGGGGCTTCAGTGTGCGACGCCCCCCCCCAATAAAACTTCAATTACCCCACTGGCACTCCCCTTCTCACTTGGCAGCAGTTGCCAGCTGTCATAATGACAGCCAGGAGTTGCTTCTGTCAAAAAACACAACACCCGATACATTGTTTATAAATATATCCAGACAGGCGAGGTACAAAGTAACAGTGTTTACAAACATTCATCAGACAGGAGATAGAGAGATACAAAGTAACATTGTATAGACAAGAGATTCTTTATCTCTATCTCCCGTCTGATCAATGTTTATAAACAATGTTACTTTGTATCTCTCTCTCTCCCGTCTGATCAATGTTTATAAACAATGTTACTTTGTATCTCTCTATCTCCTGTCTGATCAATGTTTATAAACAATGTTACTTTGTATCTCTCTATCTCTCGTCTGATCAATGTTTATAAACAATGTTACTTTGTATCTCTATCTCCCGTCTGATCAATGTTTATAAACAATGTTACTTTGTATCTCTCCTGTCTGATCAATGTTTATAAACAATGTTACTTTGTATCTCTCTCTCTCCTCTCTGATCAATGTTTATAAACAATGTTCCTTTGTATCTCTTGTCTGATCAATGTTTATAAACAATGTTACTTTGTATCTCTCTATCTCCCGTCTGATCAATGTTTATAAACAATGTTACTTTGTATCTCTCTATCTCCTGTCTGATCAATGTTTATAAACAATGTTACTTTGTATCTCTCTCTCTCCTCTCTGATCAATGTTTATAAACAATGTTCCTTTGTATCTCCCGTCTGATCAATGTTTATAAACAATGTTACTTTGTATCTCTCTATCTCCCGTCTGATCAATGTTTATAAACAATGTTACTTTGTATCTCTCTCTCTCCCGTCTGATCAATGTTTATAAACAATGTTACTTTGTATCTCTCTCTCTCCCGTCTGATCAATGTTTATAAACAATGTTACTTTGTATCTCTCTCTCTCCCGTCTGATCAATGTTTATAAACAATGTTACTTTGTATCTCTCTCTCTCCCGTCTGATCAATGTTTATAAACAATGTTACTTTGTATCTCTATCTCCCGTCTGATCAATGTTTATAAACAATGTTACTTTGTATCTCTCCATCTCCCGTCTGATCAATGTTTATAAACAATGTTACTTTGTATCTCTCTCTCCCGTCTGATCAATGTTTATAAACAATGTTACTTTGTATCTCTCTATCTCCCGTCTGATCAATGTTTATAAACAATGTTACTTTGTATCTCTCTATCTCCCGTCTGATCAATGTTTATAAACAATGTTACTTTGTATCTCTCTATCTCCCGTCTGATCAATGTTTATAAACAATGTTACTTTGTATCTCTCTCTCCTGTCTGATCAATGTTTATAAACAATGTTACTTTGTATCTCTCTATCTCCAGTCTGATCAATGTTTATAAACAATGTTACTTTGTATCTCTCTCTCCTGTCTGATCAATGTTTATAAACAATGTTACTTTGTATCTCTCTATCTCCTGTCTGATCAATGTTTATAAACAATGTTAGAGAAGTACAGCGCGGGGGGGGGGGGAGGGGGGGGTTCTCTGATTGGGAGATAATGAATGTTACAGAAGAAATTGAGAGATATTTCCATCTTTCAGTGTGATGAGGGTCATGTGATTCCCCCTCCCCCTCGGGGAGAAACCTGACATTTCATACACTCTATAGTGACACGAGACGCCGTCACATGCCGATCATTTGATCCGATCACACACCACCACAGGGGGGCGGCGGGGCAAACCACGGCAGGGGGGGGCAGCAGAAGGCGGGGGCAAACCACGGCAGGGGAGGCAGCAGGAGGCGGGGGCAAACCACGGCAGGGGGGGGCAGCAGGAGGCGGGGGGCAAACCACGGCAGGGGGGGGGCAGCAGGAGGCGGGGGGCAAACCACGGCAGGGGGGGGGCAGCAGAAGGCGGGGGCAAACCACGGCAGGGGGGGGGCAGCAGAAGGCGGGGGCAAACCACGGCAGGGGGGGCAGCAGGAGGCGGGGGCAAACCACGGCAGGGGGGGGCAGCAGGAGGCGGGGGGCAAACCACGGCAGGGGAGGCAGCAGGAGGCGGGGGCAAACCACGGCAGGGGGGCGCAGCAGGAGGCGGGGGCAAACCACGGCAGGGGGGCGCAGCAGGAGGCGGGGGCAAACCACGGCAGGGGGGGCAGCAGGAGGCGGGGGCAAACCACGGCAGGGGGGGCAGCAGGAGGCGGGGGCAAACCACGGCAGGGGAGCGCAGCAGGAGGCGGGGGCAAACCACGGCAGGGGAGCGCAGCAGGAGGCGGGGGCAAACCACGGCAGGGGAGCGCAGCAGGAGGCGGGGGCAAACCACGGCAGGGGAGCGCAGCAGGAGGCGGGGGGCAAACCACGGCAGGGGAGGCAGCAGGAGGCGGGGGCAAACCACGGCAGGGGAGCGCAGCAGGAGGCGGGGGCAAACCACGGCAGGTGGGGGCAGCAGGAGGCGGGGGGCAAACCACGGCAGGGGGGGGGCAGCAGGAGGCGGGGGCAAACCACAGCAGGGGGGGCAGCAGGAGGCGGGGGCAAACCACGGCAGGGGGGGGCAGCAGGAGGCAGGGGCAAACCACGGCAGGGGAGCGCAGCAGGAGGCGGGGGGCAAACCACGGCAGGGGAGGCAGCAGGAGGCGGGGGCAAACCACGGCAGGGGAGCGCAGCAGGAGGCGGGGGCAAACCACGGCAGGGGGGCGCAGCAGGAGGCGGGGGCAAACCACGGCAGGGGGGCGCAGCAGGAGGCGGGGGCAAACCACGGCAGGGGGGGCAGCAGGAGGCGGGGGCAAACCACGGCAGGGGGGGCAGCAGGAGGCGGGGGCAAACCACGGCAGGGGAGGCAGCAGGAGGCGGGGGCAAACCACGGCAGGGGAGCGCAGCAGGAGGCGGGGGCAAACCACGGCAGGGGAGCGCAGCAGGAGGCGGGGGCAAACCACGGCAGGGGAGCGCAGCAGGAGGCGGGGGGCAAACCACGGCAGGGGAGGCAGCAGGAGGCGGGGGCAAACCACGGCAGGGGAGGCAGCAGGAGGCGGGGGCAAACCACGGCAGGGGAGCGCAGCAGGAGGCGGGGGCAAACCACGGCAGGTGGGGGCAGCAGGAGGCGGGGGGCAAACCACGGCAGGGGGGGGGCAGCAGGAGGCGGGGGCAAACCACAGCAGGGGGGGCAGCAGGAGGCGGGGGCAAACCACGGCAGGGGAGCGCAGCAGGAGGCGGGGGCAAACCACGGCAGGGGGGTAGCAGGGGGCGGGGCAAACCACAGCAGAGGGGTAGCAGGGGGCGGGGCAAACCACAGCAGAGGTGGGATCTGTAGCCTGCCACCCTCAGTACCCCCTTCCCTACACTCTGCAGAAGACCCCCCCCCCCAGGGAAATACCTGCACTGATGTGGCGCCCCGTCCATGCTCGGGATGACGAGGGACGGGGATGGGGGGGGCGGGGATATAGGGGGGGTGGGGAGGACGGGATGGGGGGGCGGGGAGGACGGGATGGGGGGGGGGCGGGGAGTAGGGGGGGATGGGGGGGGGGCGGGGAGGACGGGATGGGGGGGGGGGGGCGGGGAGGATGTTTGTCTCTCGCTGTGTGGAGAACAAAGCCGGCCGGTGTTGAGTTACACGGAAACTTTCAGCCGACACCCGAGACCTCGGAGTCGTATCGTCCTCCGTATCCAGGAGATGGGGGGAGGGGCCGCTGACGTCCTACCCTAGAGTGTCAGCTCCTGGGCCCGGCCTCCCAGTCCCTCTACATACAGGGCAGGCTGGGAGTTGTAGTCCCTCGACATACAGGGCAGGCTGGGAGTTGGAGTCCCTCGACATACAGGGCAGGCTGGGAGTTGGAGTCCCTCTACATACAGGGCAGGCTGGGAGTTGTGGTCACTCTACATACAGGGCAGGCTGGGAGTTGTAGTCCCTCTACATACAGGGCAGGCTGGGAGTTACTCGACATACAGGGCAGGCTGGGAGTTACTCGACATACAGGGCAGGCTGGGAGTTGTGGTCACTCTACATACAGGGCAGGCTGGGAGTTGTAGTCCCTCTACATACAGGTAGGCTGGGAGTTGTAGTCCCTCTACATACAGAGCAGGCTGGGAGTTGTGGTCACTCGACATACAGGGCAGGCTGGGAGTTGTGGTCACTCTACATACAGGGCAGGCTGGGAGTTGTAGTCCCTCGACATACAGGGCAGGCTGGGAGTTGGAGTCCCTCGACATACAGGGCAGGCTGGGAGTTGGAGTCCCTCTACATACAGGGCAGGCTGGGAGTTGGAGTCCCTCTACATACAGGGCAGGCTGGGAGTTGTAGTCCCTCTACATACAGGTAGGCTGGGAGTTGTAGTCCCTCTACATACAGAGCAGGCTGGGAGTTGTGGTCACTCTACATACAGGGCAGGCTGGGAGTTAGTCATGCTACATAGAGGGCAGGCTGGGAGTTGTGGTCACTCTACATACAGGTAGGCTGGGAGTTGTAGTCCCTCTACATACAGAGCAGGCTGGGAGTTGTAGTCCCTCTACATACAGAGCAGGCTGGGAGTTGTGGTCACTCGACATACAGGGCAGGCTGGGAGTTGTGGTCACTCTACATACAGGGCAGGCTGGGAGTTGTAGTCCCTCGACATACAGGGCAGGCTGGGAGTTGGAGTCCCTCGACATACAGGGCAGGCTGGGAGTTGGAGTCCCTCTACATACAGGGCAGGCTGGGAGTTGTAGTCCCTCTACATACAGGGCAGGCTGGGAGTTGTAGTCCCTCTACATACAGGTAGGCTGGGAGTTGTAGTCCCTCTACATACAGAGCAGGCTGGGAGTTGTGGTCACTCTACATACAGGGCAGGCTGGGAGTTACTCGACATACAGGGCAGGCTGGGAGTTGTGGTCACTCTACATACAGGGCAGGCTGGGAGTTGTAGTCCCTCTACATACAGGTAGGCTGGGAGTTGTAGTCCCTCTACATACAGAGCAGGCTGGGAGTTGTGGTCACTCGACATACAGGGCAGGCTGGGAGTTGTGGTCACTCTACATACAGGGCAGGCTGGGGGTTGTAGTCCCTCGACATACAGGGCAGGCTGGGAGTTGGAGTCCCTCGACATACAGGGCAGGCTGGGAGTTGGAGTCCCTCTACATACAGGGCAGGCTGGGAGTTGGAGTCCCTCTACATACAGGGCAGGCTGGGAGTTGTAGTCCCTCTACATACAGGTAGGCTGGGAGTTGTAGTCCCTCTACATACAGAGCAGGCTGGGAGTTGTGGTCACTCGACATACAGGGCAGGCTGGGAGTTACTCGACATACAGGGCAGGCTGGGAGTTGTGGTCACTCTACATACAGGGCAGGCTGGGAGTTGTAGTCCCTCTACATACAGGTAGGCTGGGAGTTGTAGTCCCTCTACATACAGAGCAGGCTGGGAGTTGTGGTCACTCTACATACAGGGCAGGCTGGGAGTTACTCGACATACAGGGCAGGCTGGGAGTTGGAGTCCCTCTACATACAGGTAGGCTGGGAGTTGGAGTCCCTCTACATACAGAGCAGGCTGGGAGTTGTAGTCCCTCTACATACAGAGCAGGCTGGGAGTTGTGGTCACTCTACATAGAGGGCAGGCTGGGAGTTGTGGTCCATATATACAGAGAATAGTGGGAGTTGTGGTTCGCCGGGCCTTCCCCTCTCCTCACCTCCTCGGGCGGTCACTCGGTCTCCTCCCTCCCGGTGAGGCCGCTCACATCTTCGGGCCGGGCCGCTTCCTCCGCCATCCCGGCTCTTCCCAGCTCCTTACACCATAGAGACTGACAACAAGCGGCCGGAGCGACCCACCATAGAGAAGACGGCTCTCCGCACTGACAGCGCTGCCTAGAGCGGCTCCCGGAACCAGCGAGACGGAGCACAGCGGGGCAGAGCGTCACCCGGAAACCACAGAGACAGCTGAGAAGACAGAGCGGTGCGGTGCTGGAAGTCTGATCTGGTCACAAGACCCCGGACCCTGCCTGCCCTCTGCTGGCCAAAGAGTGAAATGACAGAGAGCCGCTGACAGAGCACAGGAAACGCCTAAAACACCCCAAACGCTACAGAGACCCCGGAGAATACAATGGTGGGAGGTCTATATATTCCTGAGAGCAGAGACCCCGGAGAATACAATGGTGGGAGGTCTATATATTCCTGAGAGCAGAGACCCCGGAGAATACAATGGTGGGAGGTCTATATATTCCTGAGAGCAGAGACCCCAGAGAATACAATAGTGGGAGTTCTATATATTCCTGAGAGCAGAAACTTCCTGCAGTAGTTTGTGTCTCTGCCCCTCCCACAATGGGGAGATTTCCCTGCAGTAGTTTGTGTCTCTGCCCCTCCCACAATGGGGAGATTTCCTGCAGTAGTTTGTGTCTCTGCCCCTCCCACAATGATGAGATTTCCTGCAGTAGTTTGTGTCTCTGCCCCTCCCACAATGGGGAGATTTCCTGCAGTAGTTTGTGTCTCTGCCCCTCCCACAATGGGGAGATTTCCTGCAGTAGTTTGTGTCTCTGCCCCTCCCACAATGAGGAGATTTCCTGCAGTAGTTTGTGTCTCTGCCCCTCCCACAATGGGGAGATTTCCTGCAGTAGTTTGTGTCTCTGCCCCTCCCACAATGAAGAGATTTCCTGCAGTAGTTTGTGTCTCTGCCCCTCCCACAATGGTGAGATTTCCTGCAGTAGTTTGTGTCTCTGCCCCTCCCACAATGGGGAGATTTCCTGCAGTAGTTTGTGTCTCTGCCCCTCCCACAATGGGGAGATTTCCCTGCAGTAGTTTGTGTCTCTGCCCCTCCCACAATGGGGAGATTTCCTGCAGTAGTTTGTGTCTCTGCCCCTCCCACAATGAGGAGATTTCCTGCAGTAGTTTGTGTCTCTGCCCCTCCCACAATGGGGAGATTTCCTGCAGTAGTTTGTGTCTCTGCCCCTCCCACAATGGGGAGATTTCCCTGCAGTAGTTTGTGTCTCTGCCCCTCCCACAATGGGGAGATTTCCTGCAGTAGTTTGTGTCTCTGCCCCTCCCACAATGGGGAGATCTCCTGCAGTAGTTTGTGTCTCTGCCCCTCCCACAATGGGGAGATCTCCTGCAGTAGTTTGTGTCTCTGCCCCTCCCACAATGGGGAGATTTCCTGCAGTAGTTTGTGTCTCTGCCCCTCCCACAATGGGGAGATTTCCTGCAGTAGTTTGTGTCTCTGCCCCTCCCACAATGGTGAGATTTCCTGCAGTAGTTTGTGTCTCTGCCCCTCCCACAATGGGGAGATTTCCTGCAGTAGTTTGTGTCTCTGCCCCTCCCACAATGAAGAGATTTCCTGCAGTAGTTTGTGTCTCTGCCCCTCCCACAATGGTGAGATTTCCTGCAGTAGTTTGTGTCTCTGCCCCTCCCACAATGGGGAGATTTCCTGCAGTAGTTTGTGTCTCTGCCCCTCCCACAATGGGGGGATTTCCTGCAGTAGTTTGTGTCTCTGCCCCTCCTACAATGGGGAGATTTCCTGCAGTAGTTTGTGTCTCTGCCCCTCCTACAATGATGAGATTTCCTGCAGTAGTTTGTGTCTCTGCCCCTCCCACAATGGGGAGATTTCCCTGCAGTAGTTTGTGTCTCTGCCCCTCCCACAATGAGGAGATTTCCTGCAGTAGTTTGTGTCTCTGCCCCTCCCACAATGAGGAGATTTCCTGCAGTAGTTTGTGTCTCTGCCCCTCCCACAATGGGGAGATTTCCCTGCAGTAGTTTGTGTCTCTGCCCCTCCCACAATGGGGAGATTTCCCTGCAGTAGTTTGTGTCTCTGCCCCTCCCACAATGGGGAGATCTCCTGCAGTAGTTTGTGTCTCTGCCCCTCCCACAATGGGGGGATTTCCTGCAGTAGTTTGTGTCTCTGCCCCTCCCACAATGGGGAGATTTCCTGCAGTAGTTTGTGTCTCTGCCCCTCCCACAATGATGAGATTTCCTGCAGTAGTTTGTGTCTCTGCCCCTCCCACAATGAGGAGATTTCCTGCAGTAGTTTGTGTCTCTGCCCCTCCCACAATGGGGAGATTTCCTGCAGTAGTTTGTGTCTCTGCCCCTCCCACAATGGAGAGATTTCCTGCAGTAGTTTGTGTCTTTGCCCCTCCCACAATGGGGAGATTTCCTGCAGTAGTTTGTGTCTCTGCCCCTCCCACAATGAGGAGATTTCCTGCAGTAGTTTGTGTCTCTGCCCCTCCCACAATGGTGAGATTTCCTGCAGTAGTTTGTGTCTCTGCCCCTCCCACAATGAGGAGATTTCCTGCAGTAGTTTGTGTCTATGCCCCTCCCACAATGGGGAGATCTCCTGCAGTAGTTTGTGTCTCTGCCCCTCCCACAATGGGGAGATTTCCCTGCAGTAGTTTGTGTCTCTGCCCCTCCCACAATGGGGAGATTTCCTGCAGTAGTTTGTGTCTCTGCCCCTCCCACAATGAGGAGATTTCCTGCAGTAGTTTGTGTCTCTGCCCCTCCCACAATGGGGAGATCTCCTGCAGTAGTTTGTGTCTCTGCCCCTCCTACAATGGGGAGATTCCCCTGCAGTAGTTTGTGTCTCTGCCCCTCCCACAATGAGGAGATTTCCTGCAGTAGTTTGTGTCTCTGCCCCTCCCACAATGGGGGATTTCCTGCAGTAGTTTGTGTCTCTGCCCCTCCCACAATGGGGAGATTTCCTGCAGTAGTTTGTGTCTCTGCCCCTCCCACAATGGGGAGATTTCCTGCAGTAGTTTGTGTCTCTGCCCCTCCCACAATGAGGAGATTTCCCGCAGTAGTTTGTGTCTCTGCCCCTCCCACAATGGGGAGATTTCCTGCAGTAGTTTGTGTCTCTGCCCCTCCCACAATGGTGAGATCTCCTGCAGTAGTTTGTGTCTCTGCCCCTCCCACAATGGGGAGATTTCCTGCAGTAGTTTGTGTCTCTGCCCCTCCCACAATGAGGAGATTTCCTGCAGTAGTTTGTGTCTATGCCCCTCCCACAATGGGGAGATCTCCTGCAGTAGTTTGTGTCTCTGCCCCTCCTACAATGGGGAGATTCCCCTGCAGTAGTTTGTGTCTCTGCCCCTCCCACAATGAGGAGATTTCCTGCAGTAGTTTGTGTCTCTGCCCCTCCCACAATGGGGGGATTTCCTGCAGTAGTTTGTGTCTCTGCCCCTCCCACAATGGGGAGATTTCCTGCAGTAGTTTGTGTCTCTGCCCCTCCCACAATGAGGAGATTTCCCGCAGTAGTTTGTGTCTCTGCCCCTCCCACAATGGGGAGATTTCCTGCAGTAGTTTGTGTCTCTGCCCCTCCCACAATGAGGAGATTTCCTGCAGTAGTTTGTGTCTCTGCCCCTCCCACAATGAGGAGATTTCCTGCAGTAGTTTGTGTCTCTGCCCCTCCCACAATGAGGAGATTTCCTGCAGTAGTTTGTGTCTCTGCCCCTCCCACAATGGGGAGATTTCCTGCAGTAGTTTGTGTCTCTGCCCCTCCCACAATGGGGAGATTTCCCGCAGTAGTTTGTGTCTCTGCCCCTCCCACAATGGTGAGATTTCCTGCAGTAGTTTGTGTCTCTGCCCCTCCCACAATGGGGAGGTTTCCTGCAGTAGTTTGTGTCTCTGCCCCTCCCACAATGGTGAGATTTCCTGCAGTAGTTTGTGTCTCTGCCCCTCCCACAATGGGGAGATTTCCTGCAGTAGTTTGTGTCTCTGCCCCTCCCACAATGAGGAGATTTCCTGCAGTAGTTTGTGTCTCTGCCCCTCCCACAATGAGGAGATTTCCTGCAGTAGTTTGTGTCTCTGCCCCTCCCACAATGGGGGGATTTCCTGCAGTAGTTTGTGTCTCTGCCCCTCCCACAATGGGGAGATTTCCTGCAGTAGTTTGTGTCTCTGCCCCTCCCACAATGATGAGATTTCCTGCAGTAGTTTGTGTCTCTGCCCCTCCCACAATGGGGAGATTTCCTGCAGTAGTTTGTGTCTCTGCCCCTCCCACAATGCAGAGATTTCCTGCAGTAGTTTGTGTCTCTGCCCCTCCCACAATGAGGATATTTCCTGCAGTAGTTTGTGTCTCTGCCCCTCCCACAATGGGGAGATTTCCTGCAGTAGTTTGTGTCTCTGCCCCTCCCACAATGGGGAGATTTCCTGCAGTAGTTTGTGTCTCTGCCCCTCCCACAATGAGGAGATTTCCTGCAGTAGTTTGTGTCTCTGCCCCTCCCACAATGGAGAGATTTCCTGCAGTAGTTTGTGTCTCTGCCCCTCCCACAATGGGGAGATTTCCTACAGTAGTTTGTGTCTCTGCCCCTCCCACAATGGGGAGATTTCCTGCAGTAGTTTGTGTCTCTGCCCCTCCCACAATGGGGAGATTTCCCTGCAGTAGTTTGTGTCTCTGCCCCTCCCACAATGGGGAGATTTCCTGCAGTAGTTTGTGTCTCTGCCCCTCCCACAATGGGGAGATTTCCTGCAGTAGTTTGTGTCTCTGCCCCTCCCACAATGGGGAGATTTCCTGCAGTAGTTTGTGTCTCTGCCCCTCCCACAATGGGGAGATCTCCTGCAGTAGTTTGTGTCTCTGCCCCTCCCACAATGAGGAGATTTCCCGCAGTAGTTTGTGTCTCTGCCCCTCCCACAATGGGGGGATTTCCTGCAGTAGTTTGTGTCTCTGCCCCTCCCACAATGGGGAGATTTCCTGCAGTAGTTTGTGTCTCTGCCCCTCCCACAATGGTAAGATTTCCTGCAGTAGTTTGTGTCTCTGCCCCTCCCACAATGGGGAGATTTCCTGCAGTAGTTTGTGTCTCTGCCCCTCCCACAATGGGGAGATTTCCTGCAGTAGTTTGTGTCTCTGCCCCTCCCACAATGGAGAGATTTCCTGCAGTAGTTTGTGTCTCTGCCCCTCCCACAATGAGGAGATTTCCTGCAGTAGTTTGTGTCTCTGCCCCTCCCACAATGGGGAGATTTCCTGCAGTAGTTTGTGTCTCTGCCCCTCCCACAATGAGGAGATTTCCCGCAGTAGTTTGTGTCTCTGCCCCTCCCACAATGGGGAGATTTCCTGCAGTAGTTTGTGTCTCTGCCCCTCCCACAATGGGGAGATTTCCTGCAGTAGTTTGTGTCTCTGCCCCTCCCACAATGAGGAGATTTCCTGCAGTAGTTTGTGTCTCTGCCCCTCCCACAATGGTGAGATTTCCTGCAGTAGTTTGTGTCTCTGCCCCTCCCACAATGGGGAGATTTCCTGCAGTAGTTTGTGTCTCTGCCCCTCCCACAATGGGGAGATTTCCTGCAGTAGTTTGTGTCTCTGCCCCTCCCACAATGGGGAGATTTCCTGCAGTAGTTTGTGTCTATGCCCCTCCCACAATGGGGAGATCTCCTGCAGTAGTTTGTGTCTCTGCCCCTCCCACAATGGGGAGATTTCCCTGCAGTAGTTTGTGTCTCTGCCCCTCCCACAATGGGGAGATTTCCTGCAGTAGTTTGTGTCTCTGCCCCTCCCACAATGAGGAGATTTCCTGCAGTAGTTTGTGTCTCTGCCCCTCCTACAATGGGGAGATTTCCTGCAGTAGTTTGTGTCTCTGCCCCTCCCACAGTGGAGAGATTTCCTGCAGTAGTTTGTGTCTCTGCCCCTCCCACAATGGTGAGATTTCCTGCAGTAGTTTGTGTCTCTGCCCCTCCCACAATGGGGAGATTTCCTGCAGTAGTTTGTGTCTCTGCCCCTCCCACAATGGTGAGATTTCCTGCAGTAGTTTGTGTCTCTGCCCCTCCCACAATGAAGAGATTTCCTGCAGTAGTTTGTGTCTCTGCCCCTCCCACAATGGGGGGATTTCCTGCAGTAGTTTGTGTCTCTGCCCCTCCCACAATGGGGAGATTTCCTGCAGTAGTTTGTGTCTCTGCCCCTCCCACAATGGGGAGATTTCCTGCAGTAGTTTGTGTCTCTGCCCCTCCCACAATGGGGAGATTTCCTGCAGTAGTTTGTGTCTCTGCCCCTCCCACAATGGGGAGATTTCCTGCAGTAGTTTGTGTCTCTGCCCCTCCCACAATGGGGAGATTTCCTGCAGTAGTTTGTGTCTCTGCCCCTCCCACAATGAGGAGATTTCCTGCAGTAGTTTGTGTCTCTGCCCCTCCCACAATGGGGAGATTTCCTGCAGTAGTTTGTGTCTCTGCCCCTCCCACAATGGTGAGATTTCCTGCAGTAGTTTGTGTCTCTGCCCCTCCCACAATGGGGAGATTTCCTGCAGTAGTTTGTGTCTCTGCCCCTCCCACAATGAGGAGATTTCCCGCAGTAGTTTGTGTCTCTGCCCCTCCCACAATGAGGAGATTTCCTGCAGTAGTTTGTGTCTCTGCCCCTCCTACAATGATGAGATTTCCTGCAGTAGTTTGTGTCTCTGCCCCTCCCACAATGGGGAGATTTCCTGCAGTAGTTTGTGTCTCTGCCCCTCCCACAATGGGGAGATTTCCTGCAGTAGTTTGTGTCTCTGCCCCTCCCACAATGATGAGATTTCCCGCAGTAGTTTGTGTCTCTGCCCCTCCCACAATGAGGAGATTTCCTGCAGTAGTTTGTGTCTCTGCCCCTCCCACAATGAGGAGATTTCCCTGCAGTAGTTTGTGTCTCTGCCCCTCCCACAATGGGGAGATTTCCTGCAGTAGTTTGTGTCTCTGCCCCTCCCACAATGAGGAGATTTCCTGCAGTAGTTTGTGTCTATGCCCCTCCCACAATGGGGAGATTTCCTGCAGTAGTTTGTGTCTTTGCCCCTCCCACAATGGGGAGATTTCCTGCAGTAGTTTGTGTCTCTGCCCCTCCCACAATGAGGAGATTTCCCTGCAGTAGTTTGTGTCTCTGCCCCTCCCACAATGGGGAGGTTTCCTGCAGTAGTTTGTGTCTCTGCCCCTCCCACAATGGGGGGATTTCCTGCAGTAGTTTGTGTCTCTGCCCCTCCCACAATGGGGAGATCTCCTGCAGTAGTTTGTGTCTCTGCCCCTCCCACAATGGGGAGATTTCCTGCAGTAGTTTGTGTCTCTGCCCCTCCCACAATGGGGAGATTTCCTGCAGTAGTTTGTGTCTCTGCCCCTCCCACAATGGGGAGATTTCCTGCAGTAGTTTGTGTCTCTGCCCCTCCCACAATGAGGAGATTTCCTGCAGTAGTTTGTGTCTCTGCCCCTCCCACAATGGTGAGATTTCCCCCAGTAGTTTGTGTCTCTGCCCCTCCCACAATGGGGAGATTTCCTGCAGTAGTTTGTGTCTCTGCCCCTCCCACAATGGGGAGGTTTCCCTGCAGTAGTTTGTGTCTCTGCCCCTCCCACAATGGAGAGATTTCCTGCAGTAGTTTGTGTCTCTGCCCCTCCCACAATGATGAGATTTCCTGCAGTAGTTTGTGTCTCTGCCCCTCCCACAATGGGGAGATTTCCTGCAGTAGTTTGTGTCTCTGCCCCTCCCACAATGGGAGATTTCCTGCAGTAGTTTGTGTCTCTGCCCCTCCCACAATGGGGAGATTTCCTGCAGTAGTTTGTGTCTCTGCCCCTCCCACAATGGGGAGATTTCCTGCAGTAGTTTGTGTCTCTGCCCCTCCCACAATGAGGAGATTTCCTGCAGTAGTTTGTGTCTCTGCCCCTCCCACAATGGGGAGATTTCCTGCAGTAGTTTGTGTCTCTGCCCCTCCCACAATGAGGAGATTTCCTGCAGTAGTTTGTGTCTCTGCCCCTCCCACAATGGGGAGATTTCCTGCAGTAGTTTGTGTCTCTGCCCCTCCCACAATGGGGAGATTTCCTGCAGTAGTTTGTGTCTCTGCCCCTCCCACAATGGGGAGATTTCCCTGCAGTAGTTTGTGTCTCTGCCCCTCCCACAATGGTAAGATTTCCTGCAGTAGTTTGTGTCTCTGCCCCTCCCACAATGGGGAGGTTTCCTGCAGTAGTTTGTGTCTCTGCCCCTCCCACAATGGGGAGATTTCCTGCAGTAGTTTGTGTCTCTGCCCCTCCCACAATGGGGAGATTTCCTGCAGTAGTTTGTGTCTCTGCCCCTCCCACAATGAGGATATTTCCTGCAGTAGTTTGTGTCTCTGCCCCTCCCACAATGGGGAGATTTCCTGCAGTAGTTTGTGTCTCTGCTCCTCCTACAATGGGGAGATTCCCCTGCAGTAGTTTGTGTCTCTGCCCCTCCCACAATGGGGAGATTTCCCTGCAGTAGTTTGTGTCTCTGCCCCTCCCACAATGGGGAGATTTCCTGCAGTAGTTTGTGTCTCTGCCCCTCCCACAATGGAGAGATTTCCTGCAGTAGTTTGTGTCTCTGCCCCTCCCACAATGAGGAGATTTCCTGCAGTAGTTTGTGTCTCTGCCCCTCCCACAATGGGGAGATTTCCTGCAGTAGTTTGTGTCTCTGCCCCTCCCACAATGGGGAGATTTCCTGCAGTAGTTTGTGTCTCTGCCCCTCCCACAATGGTAAGATTTCCTGCAGTAGTTTGTGTCTCTGCCCCTCCCACAATGGGGAGATTTCCTGCAGTAGTTTGTGTCTCTGCCCCTCCCACAATGGTGAGATTTCCTGCAGTAGTTTGTGTCTCTGCCCCTCCCACAATGGGGAGATTTCCTGCAGTAGTTTGTGTCTCTGCCCCTCCCACAATGAGGAGATTTCCTGCAGTAGTTTGTGTCTCTGCCCCTCCCACAATGGGGAGATTTCCTGCAGTAGTTTGTGTCTCTGCCCCTCCCACAATGGTGAGATTTCCTGCAGTAGTTTGTGTCTCTGCCCCTCCCACAATGGGGAGATTTCCTGCAGTAGTTTGTGTCTCTGCCCCTCCCACAATGAGGAGATTTCCCGCAGTAGTTTGTGTCTCTGCCCCTCCTACAATGATGAGATTTCCTGCAGTAGTTTGTGTCTCTGCCCCTCCCACAATGGGGAGATTTCCTGCAGTAGTTTGTGTCTCTGCCCCTCCCACAATGGGGAGATTTCCTGCAGTAGTTTGTGTCTCTGCCCCTCCCACAATGATGAGATTTCCCGCAGTAGTTTGTGTCTCTGCCCCTCCCACAATGAGGAGATTTCCTGCAGTAGTTTGTGTCTCTGCCCCTCCCACAATGAGGAGATTTCCCTGCAGTAGTTTGTGTCTCTGCCCCTCCCACAATGGGGAGATTTCCTGCAGTAGTTTGTGTCTCTGCCCCTCCCACAATGAGGAGATTTCCTGCAGTAGTTTGTGTCTATGCCCCTCCCACAATGGGGAGATTTCCTGCAGTAGTTTGTGTCTTTGCCCCTCCCACAATGGGGAGATTTCCTGCAGTAGTTTGTGTCTCTGCCCCTCCCACAATGAGGAGATTTCCCTGCAGTAGTTTGTGTCTCTGCCCCTCCCACAATGGGGAGGTTTCCTGCAGTAGTTTGTGTCTCTGCCCCTCCCACAATAGGGAGATTTCCTGCAGTAGTTTGTGTCTCTGCCCCTCCCACAATGCAGAGATTTCCTGCAGTAGTTTGTGTCTCTGCCCCTCCCACAATGGGGAGATTTCCTGCAGTACTTTGTGTCTCTGCCCCTCCCACAATGGGGAGATTTCCTGCAGTAGTTTGTGTCTCTGCCCCTCCCACAATGGGGAGATTTCCTGCAGTAGTTTGTGTCTCTGCCCCTCCCACAATGGGGAGATTTCCTGCAGTAGTTTGTGTCTCTGCCCCTCCCACAATGAGGAGATTTCCTGCAGTAGTTTGTGTCTCTGCCCCTCCCACAATGGGGAGATTTCCCTGCAGTAGTTTGTGTCTCTGCCCCTCCCACAATGAGGAGATTTCCTGCAGTAGTTTGTGTCTCTGCCCCGCCCACAATGGGGAGATTTCCTGCAGTAGTTTGTGTCTCTGCCCCTCCCACAATGAGGATATTTCCTGCAGTAGTTTGTGTCTCTGCCCCTCCCACAATGGGGAGATTTCCTGCAGTAGTTTGTGTCTCTGCCCCTCCCACAATGGGAGATTTCCTGCAGTAGTTTGTGTCTCTGCCCCTCCCACAATGGAGATTTCCTGCAGTATGTGTCTCTGCCCCCGCCCACAATGGGGAGATTTCCTGCAGTAGTTTGTGTCTCTGCCCCTCCCACAATGATGAGATTTCCTGCAGTAGTTTGTGTCTCTGCCCCTCCCACAATGGGGAGATTTCCTGCAGTAGTTTGTGTCTCTGCCCCTCCCACAATGGGGAGATTTCCTGCAGTAGTTTGTGTCTCTGCCCCTCCCACAATGGGGAGATTTCCTGCAGTAGTTTGTGTCTCTGCCCCTCCCACAATGGGGTTATTTCCTGCAGTAGTTTGTGTCTCTGCCCCTCCCACAATGGGGAGATCTCCTGCAGTAGTTTGTGTCTCTGCCCCTCCCACAATGAGGAGATTTCCCGCAGTAGTTTGTGTCTCTGCCCCTCCCACAATGGGGGGATTTCCTGCAGTAGTTTGTGTCTCTGCCCCTCCCACAATGGGGAGATTTCCTGCAGTAGTTTGTGTCTCTGCCCCTCCCACAATGGGGAGATTTCCTGCAGTACTTTGTGTCTCTGCCCCTCCCACAATGGGGAGATTTCCTGCAGTAGTTTGTGTCTCTGCCCCTCCCACAATGAGGAGATTTCCTGCAGTAGTTTGTGTCTCTGCCCCTCCCACAATGGGGAGATTTCCTGCAGTACTTTGTGTCTCTGCCCCTCCCACAATGGGGAGATTTCCTGCAGTAGTTTGTGTCTCTGCCCCTCCCACAATGGGGAGATTTCCTGCAGTAGTTTGTGTCTCTGCCCCTCCCACAATGATGAGATTTCCTGCAGTAGTTTGTGTCTCTGCCCCTCCCACAATGGGGAGATTTCCTGCAGTAGTTTGTGTCTCTGCCCCTCCCACAATGAGGAGATTTCCTGCAGTAGTTTGTGTCTCTGCCCCTCCCACAATGGGGAGATTTCCTGCAGTACTTTGTGTCTCTGCCCCTCCCACAATGGGGAGATTTCCTGCAGTAGTTTGTGTCTCTGCCCCTCCCACAATGAGGAGATTTCCTGCAGTAGTTTGTGTCTCTGCCCCTCCCACAATGGGGAGATTTCCTGCAGTAGTTTGTGTCTCTGCCCCTCCCACAATGATGAGATTTCCTGCAGTAGTTTGTGTCTCTGCCCCTCCCACAATGAGGAGATTTCCTGCAGTAGTTGGTGTCTCTGCCCCTCCCACAATGAGGAGATTTCCTGCAGTAGTTTGTGTCTCTGCCCCTCCCACAATGGGGAGATTTCCTGCAGTAGTTGGTGTCTCTGCCCCTCCCACAATAGGGAGATTTCCTGCAGTAGTTTGTGTCTCTGCCCCTCCCACAATGCAGAGATTTCCTGCAGTAGTTTGTGTCTCTGCCCCTCCCACAATGGGGAGATTTCCTGCAGTACTTTGTGTCTCTGCCCCTCCCACAATGGGGAGATTTCCTGCAGTAGTTTGTGTCTCTGCCCCTCCCACAATGGGGAGATTTCCTGCAGTAGTTTGTGTCTCTGCCCCTCCCACAATGGGGAGATTTCCTGCAGTAGTTTGTGTCTCTGCCCCTCCCACAATGAGGAGATTTCCTGCAGTAGTTTGTGTCTCTGCCCCTCCCACAATGGGGAGATTTCCTGCAGTAGTTTGTGTCTCTGCCCCTCCCACAATGTGAGATTTCCTGCAGTAGTTTGTGTCTCTGCCCCTCCCACAATGTGAGATTTCCTGCAGTAGTTTGTGTCTCTGCCCCTCCCACAATGGGGAGATTTCCCTGCAGTAGTTTGTGTCTCTGCCCCTCCCACAATGAGGAGATTTCCTGCAGTAGTTTGTGTCTCTGCCCCGCCCACAATGGGGAGATTTCCTGCAGTAGTTTGTGTCTCTGCCCCTCCCACAATGAGGATATTTCCTGCAGTAGTTTGTGTCTCTGCCCCTCCCACAATGGGGAGATTTCCTGCAGTAGTTTGTGTCTCTGCCCCTCCCACAATGGGGAGATTTCCTGCAGTAGTTTGTGTCTCTGCCCCTCCCACAATGGAGATTTCCTGCAGTATGTGTCTCTGCCCCCGCCCACAATGGGGAGATTTCCTGCAGTAGTTTGTGTCTCTGCCCCTCCCACAATGATGAGATTTCCTGCAGTAGTTTGTGTCTCTGCCCCTCCCACAATGGGGAGATTTCCTGCAGTAGTTTGTGTCTCTGCCCCTCCCACAATGGGGAGATTTCCTGCAGTAGTTTGTGTCTCTGCCCCTCCCACAATGGAGAGATTTCCTGCAGTAGTTTGTGTCTCTGCCCCTCCCACAATGGGGTTATTTCCTGCAGTAGTTTGTGTCTCTGCCCCTCCCACAATGGGGAGATCTCCTGCAGTAGTTTGTGTCTCTGCCCCTCCCACAATGAGGAGATTTCCCGCAGTAGTTTGTGTCTCTGCCCCTCCCACAATGGGGGGATTTCCTGCAGTAGTTTGTGTCTCTGCCCCTCCCACAATGGGGAGATTTCCTGCAGTAGTTTGTGTCTCTGCCCCTCCCACAATGGGGAGATTTCCTGCAGTACTTTGTGTCTCTGCCCCTCCCACAATGGGGAGATTTCCTGCAGTAGTTTGTGTCTCTGCCCCTCCCACAATGGAGAGATTTCCTGCAGTAGTTTGTGTCTCTGCCCCTCCCACAATGGGGAGATTTCCTGCAGTAGTTTGTGTCTCTGCCCCTCCCACAATGAGGAGATTTCCTGCAGTAGTTTGTGTCTCTGCCCCTCCCACAATGGGGTGAGATTTCCTGCAGTAGTTTGTGTCTCTGCCCCTCCCACAATGGGGAGATTTCCTGCAGTAGTTTGTGTCTCTGCCCCTCCCACAATGATGAGATTTCCTGCAGTAGTTTGTGTCTCTGCCCCTCCCACAATAAGGAGATTTCCTGCAGTAGTTTGTGTCTCTGCCCCTCCCACAATGGGGAGATTTCCTGCAGTAGTTTGTGTCTCTGCCCCTCCCACAATGATGAGATTTCCTGCAGTAGTTTGTGTCTCTGCCCCTCCCACAATGAGGAGATTCCCTGCAGTAGTTTGTGTCTCTGCCCCTCCCACAATGGGGTGAGATTTCCTGCAGTAGTTTGTGTCTCTGCCCCTCCCACAATGGGGAGATTTCCTGCAGTAGTTTGTGTCTCTGCCCCTCCCACAATGATGAGATTTCCTGCAGTAGTTTGTGTCTCTGCCCCTCCCACAATGAGGAGATTTCCTGCAGTAGTTTGTGTCTCTGCCCCTCCCACAATGGGGAGATTTCCTGCAGTAGTTTGTGTCTCTGCCCCTCCCACAATGGGGAGATTTCCTGCAGTAGTTTGTGTCTCTGCCCCTCCCACAATGGGGAGATTTCCTGCAGTAGTTTGTGTCTCTGCCCCTCCCACAATGGGGAGATTTCCCTGCAGTAGTTTGTGTCTCTGCCCCTCCCACAATGGGGAGATTTCCCTGCAGTAGTTTGTGTCTCTGCCCCTCCCACAATGGGGAGATTTCCTGCAGTAGTTTGTGTCTCTGCCCCTCCCACAATGAGGAGATTTCCTGCAGTAGTTTGTGTCTCTGCCCCTCCCACAATGGGGAGGTTTGTATCTCTGTATTTAGGAAAGGGGGAGTGATCCTTTAAGTGTCGGACATTGGTTGGGTCGGAGGCCCCTCCCCCCACATACAATAAGATGCTCCTTTTGATATTGATGGTGAGATATTGGGGGAGGGGGAGAGGTACAGCGCCCCTCCCCCTCCATGCAGAGCTCACATTGTGGTGCAGTTTATGTCATATACACTTGAATGGGAGGGGCGGGGTCCCGGGATGGGGGAGGGGCGGTGAATGAAAAGAATCATGTGACTTTATTTACAGGTAACAGATGACAGCTGTGCGTAATGGTGGGATCTCCGCCCCCCCCCCCCCCAGCTAACCTGTGACTCCCGGGCCCCATATATCCTACCTGAGGGCCCCCCCAACAACCCCCCCCCCTCCAACCTATGACTGCCCAGAGTTGGGGCCCCATATAGCCTACCTGAGGGCCCCCCAACAACCTCCTCCAACCTGTGACTGCCCAGAGTTGGGGCCCCATATAGCCTACCTGAGGGCCCCCCAACAACCTCCTCCAACCTGTGACTGCCCAGAGTTGGGGCCCCATATAGCCTACCTGAGGGCCCCCCAACAACCTCCTCCAACCTGTGACTGCCCAGAGTTGGGGCCCCATATAGCCTACCTGAGGGCCCCCTCCAACCTTTGACTGCCAAGATTTGGGGCCCCGTATATCCTACCTGAGGGCCCCACCAACAACCTCCTATAACCTGTGACTGCCAAGATTTGGGGCCCCATATATCCTACCTGAGGGCCCCCCAATAACCCCCCCTCCAACCTTTGACTGCCAAGATTTGGGGCCCCATATATCCTACCTGAGGGCCCCCCAATAACCCCCCCTCCAACCTTTGACTGCCAAGATTTGGGGCCCCGTATATCCTACCTGAGGGCCCCACCAACAACCTCCTATAACCTGTGACTGCCAAGATTTGGGGCCCCATATAGCCTACCTGAGGGCCCCCCAACAACCCCCCCTCCAACCTTTGACTGCCAAGATTTGGGGCCCCATATATCCTACCTGAGGGCCCCCCAACAACCCCCCCTCCAACCTGTGACTGCCCAGCTGCCGATCTCCTGCAGTCTCTTCGCAGCCGCTTCCTGTCCAGATGTACTCCGGTGATGGCTGCATGTTTAAAATCATTGGGGGCCCCATATAGCCTACCTGGCAGGGCCCCCCAACAACCAAAGAGCCCCCCCCCCCCACACACACACAAACTGGGACCCACCGCTCTCTATCTGCCCTACACTCCGGCTGTGTGTGGGCAGCCTGTGTCCTCCTATGGGGGGGGGACTGCTCTGGACTGACTCACTCGCATAGGTGTGCCAGGTGTGCATGGGCACACCCTAATCACTGCATGCGGTGCCAACACACCCTATTGTCTGGGCTTCCCTCCGCTTTACGGCCGCTCCTGGCTCTCCCCCCCCCCCCCCCCGGGATCCTGCGGGGGATGTTTCGGGTTTTAGAATGGGGGGAGAATCTGGTAAATATGTCATTTACCAGCCCTTCTTTTTCTAAATGGACACAGTGATCACACTCACTCACTGTGTTCATCCATAACGGAAGCATAGTAAACTGTTTGCTATGCTTCCGTTTGTGAATGAACAGGAAGCTTCTCAGCACAGAGCACGTTAACTCACTGCCCAGTGCAGCTGTAGAGAAAGGCATGTGTGTTTGAGCTTCTGGGGTTTTGTTTTTCTTGGGGGGGGGGCGGCAAACAACTCCCCCCCACAGTCAGGTCAGTCGGTCACCCAGCCCTGCACTTACACGAGCGACAAGCAGCGGCTTCTATCGCGTCTCCTCCTCCTCCTTTGCGTCACGTCGCCCTCTGCCGTGCGTCTCCTCCCTCCTCCTCCTTCTAGGCGTCCAATAGGATCGCCTGTCCTTTTTAGCCAATCGGGTGACGGTGTCTCAGGACCCACTTCCTGATTGGCCCAGGAGGAGGATCAGTGAATATTCATTCGCTATTCTCACACAACTGGGTGGGCTCGGGGCACAGTGCCCTGCGCCCCCAAGCCCACCCTTTTTTGAAGCCTATTAGAGCCTCCGGCTGTAATCACATGCTTTAAAATAACACCCCCGCTATTGGAATCCATACGTCCGGTGCCCTGTATATAGATCAGGGGGGCCGGACACGTGGATAGGGGGGCAGCGCCCATGCAGCCCTAATGGACGAGCCGCCCCTGGGGCACCCCTAATGGACGAGCCGCCCCTGGTGCACCCCTAATAGACGAGCCACCCCTGGTGCACCCCTAATGGACGAGCCTCCCCTGGTGCACCCCTAATGGACGAGCCACCACTGGGGCACCCCTAATGAACGAGCCGCCCCTGGTGCACCCCTAATGGACGAGCCGCCCCTGGTGCACCCCTAATGGACGAGCCGCCCCTGGTGCACCCCTAATGGACGAGCCACCCCCGGATGCAGCCCTAATGGACGAGCCGCCCCTGGTGCACCCCCAATGGACGAGCCGCCCCTGATGCACCCCTAATGGACGAGCCACCCCCGGATGCAGCCCTAATGGACGAGCCGCCCCTGGTGCACCCCTAATGAACGAGCCACCCCCGGATGCAGCCCTAATGGACGAGCCGCCCCTGGTGCACCCCTAATGGACGAGCCGCCCCTGATGCACCCCTAATGGACGAGCCGCCCCTGGTGCACCCCTAATGAACGAGCCACCCCCATATGCACCCCTAATGGACGAGCTGCCCCTGGTGCACCCCTAAGGGACGAGCCACCCCCGGATGCAGCCCTAATGGACGAGCCGCCCCTGGTGCACCCCTAATGAACGAGCCGCCCCTGGTGCACCCCTAAGGGACGAGCCACCCCCGGATGCAGCCCTAATGGACGAGCCGCCCCTGGTGCACCCCTAATGGACGAGCCGCCCCTGGTGCACCCCTAATGAACGAGCCACCCCCGGATGCAGCCCTAATGGACGAGCCGCCCCTGGTGCACCCCCAATGGACGAGCCGCCCCTGATGCACCCCTAATGGACGAGCCGCCCCTGGTGCACCCCTAATGGACGAGCCGCCCCTGGTGCACCCCTAAGGGACGAGCCACCCCTGGTGCACCCCTAATGGACGAGCCACCCCTGGTGCACCCCTAATGGACGAGCCACCCCTGGTGCACCCCTAATGGACGAGCCACCCCTGGATGCACCCCTAATGGACGAGCTGCCCCTGGTGCACCCCTAATGGACGAGCCGCCCCTGGTGCACCCCTAATGGACGAGCCGCCCCCGGATGCACCCCTAATGGACGAGCTGCCCCTGGTGCTCCCGTAATGGACGAACCGCCCCCGGATGCACCCCTAATGGACGAGCCGTCCCTGGTGCACCCCTAATGAACGAGCCGCCCCCGGATGCACCCCTAATGGACGAGCTGCCCCTGGTGCTCCCGTAATGGACGAGCCGCCCCCGGATGCACCCCTAATGAACGAGCCGCTCCCATATGCACCCCTAATGGACGAGCCGCCCCCGGATGCACCCCTAATGGTGAAAAGTTCCTCCATTTATCCAATATTTGGGTGGAGTTCTTCCTTTTTATTGATATGTGGGTGGAGCTCCTCCATTTTGTTGATAT
Organism: Rana temporaria; assembly: GCF_905171775.1. Lineage (NCBI taxonomy): Eukaryota > Metazoa > Chordata > Amphibia > Anura > Ranidae > Rana > Rana temporaria. Next base: position 120,377,148 of record NC_053501.1, read on the forward strand.
TTGGGTGGAGTTCCTCATTTTTATTGATATTTGGGTGGAGCTCCCCCATTTTATTGATATTTGGGTGGAGCTCCCCCATTTTATTGATATTTGGGTGGAGCTCCTCCATTTTATTGATATGTGGGTGGAGTTCTTCCATTTTATTGATAGTTGGGTGGAGCTCCTCCATTTTATTGATATGTGGGTGGAGTTCCTCCATTTTTATTGATATGTGGGTGGAGTTATTCCATTTTCATAGATAGTTGGGTGGGGTTATCATTTTTATTGATAGTTGGGTGGGGTTATCATTTTTATTGATAGTTGGGTGGAGTTCCTCCATTTTTATTGATAGTTGGGTGGAGTTCCTCCATTTTTATTGATAGTTGGGTGGAGTTCCTCATTTTTATTGATAGTTGGGTGGAGTTCCTCCATTTTTATTGATAGTTGGGTGGAGTTCCTCCATTTTTATTGAAAGTTGGGTGGAGTTCCTCCATTTTTATTGATAGTTGGGTGGAGTTCCTCCATTTTTATTGATATGTGGGTGGAGTTCCTCCATTTTTATTGATAGTTGGGTGGAGTTCCTCCATTTTTATTGATATGTGGGTGGAGTTCCTCCATTTTTATTGATAGTTGGGTGGAGTTCCTCCATTTTTATTGATAGTTGGGTGGAGTTCCTCCATTTTTATTGATAGTTGGGTGGAGTTCCTCCATTTTTATTGATAGTTGGGTGGAGTTCCTCCATTTTTATTGATATGTGGGTGGAGTTTCTCCATTTTTATTGATATGTGGGTGGAGTTCCTCCATTTTTATTGATAGTTGGGTGGAGTTCCTAATTTTTATTGATATGTGGGTGGAGTTATCCCATTTTATTTGGGTGGAGTGCCTCCATTTTCATCGATATTTGAGTGGAGTTATCCCATTTTATTTGGGTGGAGTTATCCCATTTTCATCGATATTTGAGTGGAGTTATCCCATTTTATTTGGGTGGAGTTATCCCATTTTCATCGATATTTGGGTGGAGTTATCCCATTTTATTTGGGTGGAGTTATCCCATTTTCATCGATATTTGGGTGGAGTTCCTCCATTTTTACTTGTGTGGAGGAGGCCGCCATCTTTGTACTCTCGGCCTCCTGCCCCTACCTTTGTCTATGAATGTATCCGCCATCTTTGTACCCCACGCCTCTCCTCCATTTCCCGTTGACGTTGAAATAAGGCAGCCATTTTGTTTCTGTCCATCAGTCTGAATAAAGTTTTTTTAATTCCACCATTGAACGCGCCGCCATTCTAGTGCCTTCTGCCGGGCGGGCGTGGCTAAGCATTGTTCCCTCGGATTGGGTCTTGGCTTTGTCAGTCAGGGTAGGCGGGGCGGAAGCTGTGACTATCGATTGGCGGAGGAGAGAGGGGTGGGCGGTGCGGAAGCACGGAAGCATGTGATTGGACGAGCTGCCGGCGTTTATATCCAATAGACGGGCATTTTGTTGGTCCAGTGTCGCAGCCTCGAGGTTTAAGCGGGTGTTCATTGTCCGGGAGCGTGTGAGAAACTTACATCGGAAACATGAGGTGAGGAGGCCGGGGGACGGAGCGGAGGAGCTCCGGGGTGGGTGAGGCGGGATGGTGGTGGAAGCGGCCGGGTCCGCCATTCATTGTGCTTCGGGACAGAGCGGCGTGGTCGGCCATTTTCTGAGCCTTTCGCGTTGGAGGCCTCGGTACAGCGCGGAGCTCCCGGGACAAAGAGCGGGCCCTGCATTATCGGTGCGGGAGGGCCCGACATACAGCGAATCGGCGCCGCTTTTTCTGTGTCTCGTCTCCGCGGCTCGGTGAAAGCGGAGCGGGCGGCTCACTCTTTCTATATCACCACGCGGGAGCGATACGGAGCGTGCGCACACAACCGCTGCGGGAGGGCCCGTAATACAGGAGAAGTTTTTTTTTTGTTTAGTAGTTAGCGGCCGGGTATAACAAAACAAAGTGGTGCGGTCGGGCCTACCATAGTAATTTTTAAATATTGCGCATCTGGCGGCCTGTTATATAAATCTGGTGCGGTCGGGCCCTTTCATTAAGGATGAGGCATGTAATGCAGCAGACTGTGTATTAAGTTTAATGTTCCGCCTCCGGCGGCTGTTTGTAATACGGGTGCGGGAGGGAGCTGAATGTGTGTCTTTAAAACAAAAGCGGATTTGATGGTTCACATCCGGCGGGTCTGTTTGTATAACTGGTGCGGGAGGGCATGTCATCCAGCAGACTGTATTAAATTTAGCGTTTCGCCTCCGGCGGCTGTTAAGCTGGTGCGGGAGGGCGCTGAATATTATATGTATCTTTAAAACAAAAGAGATTTGATGGTTCACATCAGGCGGTCGGGTATAAAAAAAAAAAGTGTGGTCGGGCCCTGTAATGTTATGAGGCCCCCCCATTCACTACAGGTGCAGTGGGGGGATATATATATATATATTTCTTTTCCTAACCCCCTAACTTTATTGAAGCGCACTGAACAAAGTACGACGAATACACAAATGTGCGCATGCATGTCGCGGTGCAACCCCCCCCAAAAGATGATGGGGGGGGGGGTGGCATTGTGTTGGGTGAATGAGAGGTGTATATATATTCTCTGTATCCACCCCCCCCCCCCCCCCCCGATACAAACTTAACCCTGAACGGTTTTACTTCCTCGCAAAGTAAAAGCATAATGGGCTTGTACTGCATCACATACTAGCCCATTATGTGCCACTTTCCTGCAGAAGCCCGCGATGTCCCGTTCCCCCCCCCCCTCTAATGGCGTCCTTCAACCTGCTCTTCTTTCCGGGGGCCGTGGACTCCGGATCTGCTATTGTCCGGAGTCGCGTGGGAGCGGTCGGGCACGGGCGCTATAGAAAACGGCGCGGATCGTGCCCCTTTAGTGCGCATGCGTCGGTTATATAGGGGCAGTATCTACTAAACCAGGGTGGGGGGTCTCCAAACTTTTTCTAAACAAAGGGCCATTATAGAGCAGGGATAGGCAATTAGCGGACCACCAGCTGTAGCAGAACTACAAGTCCCATGAGGCATTGCAAGACAGCCACAAGCATCAAACCCAGAGGCATGATGGGACTTGTAGTTTTTTTAAACAGCTGCAGGTCAGCCAATTGCAGATCCCTGTTGGAAAACAAATCTCCCCCCCCCAGTAGCAGAGAGTTGACTTGTTTTCACCCCCCCCCCCCCCCCCCAATGCTGCTGAGATGTAGAGACAAAAAAAAAGAAACTTTATTTGAAGTAGAACTGTGGGCAAATCTTTTAAGGGAAGGGTTATAAAGTATCGGTTTTTGTTTTTTGCCGTCTGTGTCCCCCTTTGGGGGAGATGTGTCTTCACTTCCTGTCTCATAGACCAAAACAGGAAGTGCCTCCCCCTTTTGGTCTGAGACAGGAAGTGAAGAGGGATCTCCCCCCCCCCCCAATAGGGACACAGATGGCTAACATAAAAAAATAAAATGTGTGAACAGAGCTATGTGCGTCAATGGGACTTCACACCACGAGATCAGACACCAGTCGGCACGCTGAAGTGTGGAGCGGATTGGTGACTGGGATTCCTCAAGCCCTGGTTTACCGGCATCCACGCTATAATGGCTGCCAAAGATGAATCCCTCGTATAGATAACATTTTTGAGTTCATGGAACGTCTCGATAAAGTGGGGGGGATGGGACGTGCAAGACAAAGGCATAATGAGCTAGTATGCGTAGTATACTAGCTCATTATGTATTACTTACCTTGGTTAGAAAGCCCCCTCGGCTGTCCTTGTACCCCGCTCTGACCGGCGACATTGATCCCAGAGTTGCGTCTGGGTATTGCCGGGGGCCACAATGACGTCGCTCCCGTGCATGCCCGCGAGCCGCTGGTAACGGCACACTAACTGACGCGTCGGTACGTACCGTGGCTTCGTATAGGAAGGGGTTCACGGACCGGCACATGCCGATGTCTCCAGGTTGGCCTTATTACATTAGTATTGTAGTACAAAGTGGATTGGAAGGGTTTCCAGCCACTTGAATGGGTTTTGTCTGTTTGGGGGAAGGGTGGGGTGGTTTCCGGGTGACGAGGGTCCCATGGTGGGTTCGGTGGGTGACGAGGGTCCCATGTGTCTAATCTCTTGGTATTTTCTGTCTCCAGGGGAGAACGAGGCCGCGGACGAGGACGTTTTGGATCCAGAGTGGGACCTGGCACTGGGTAATTATCTTCTCCTCAGTTCATTGGCCTTCATGTTGGTGGTTTTGGCTGGTCGGGTCTCGCTGGTCATGGCCAACCTTTGCATTGGCTGTGGTCAGGTGAGGTGGTGGGCGTGTCTCTCATGGGACAGGAAGCCAGAATCTTTCTCCAGATGTTCTTTGGAGACGGTTTACCAGAGGTCTTCAAACTACGGCTCTTCAGTTCAGCAACTACAATTCCCATCATGCCTGTGAATGTCAGTGTGTTACAATGCCTCATGGGATGTGTAGTTATACAACAGCTGGAGGGTTGTAGTTTGAGGATCCTGCAGTAGACCTCTAAGATTGTCTTTCCCTGAGGAGGCCAGAGATTGGGAACCAACTGACAAAGGTTATATGGCCTCCACGGGGGGGGGGGGGGACGAACTTGATGACTTTTTTGTGGCTCCCTCCTCTGATCGATGCTTCCTTTCCGGCCTTGGAGGGTTACGTGGCATTTGATCCTTTTAATGGTAGAATGACCCGCTTCCTATAAGTTCTGGGTTTATAGGGGTTCCTCTTCTACAAACAGCCCTGAGATGGGTACTGGAACTTCTCTGTGCTCATTCTTTGGACCTTCACAGTAGCTCAGCAAGATCTTCTTGGCATGGAAGTCCTAATGGAGGATGGGGTGATGGTGGCCTTGGCATGGAAGTCCTAATGGAGGATGGGGTGGTGGTGGCCTTGGCATGGAAGTCCTAATGGAGGATGGGGTGGTGGTGGCCTTGGCATGGAAGTTTAATGGAGGATGGGGTGGTGGTGGCCTTGGCATGGAAGTCCTAATGGAGGATGGGGTGGTGGTGGCCTTGGCATGGAAGTTTAATGGAGGATGGGGTGGTGGTGGCCTTGGCATGGAAGTCCTAATGGAGGATGGGGTGGTGGCCTTGGTATGGAAGTCTAATGGAGGATGGGGTGGTTGGTGGTGGCCTTGGCATGGAAGTCCTAATGGAGGATGGGGTGGTGGTGGCCTTGGCATGGAAGTCCTAATGGAGGATGGGGAGGTGGTGGCCTTGGCATGGAAGTCCTAATGGAGGATGGGGTGGTGGTGGCCTTGGCATGGAAGTTTAATGGAGGATGGGGTGGTGGTGGCCTTGGCATGGAAGTCCTAATGGAGGATGGGGTGGTGGCCTTGGTATGGAAGTCTAATGGAGGATGGGGTGGTTGGTGGTGGCCTTGGCATGGAAGTCCTAATGGAGGATGGGGTGGTGGTGGCCTTGGCATGGAAGTCCTAATGGAGGATGGGGAGGTGGTGGCCTTGGCATGGAAGTCCTAATGGAGGATGGGGTGGTGGTGGCCTTGGCATGGAAGTCCTAATGGAGGATGGGGTGGTGGTGGCCTTGGCATGGAAGTCCTAATGGAGGATGGGGTGGTGGTGGCCTTGGCATGGAAGTCCTAATGGAGGATGGGGTGGTGGTGGCCTTGGCATGGAAGTCTAATGGAGGATGGGGTGGTGGTGGCCTTGGCATGGAAGTCTAATGGCGGATTGGGTTGTGGCCTTGGATGTGTAGTCTATGGAGGGGTGGCCTTGGGTGGGAAGTCCAGGGGTGGCCTTGGGTGGGAAGTCCAGGGGTGGCCTTGGGTGGGAAGTCCAGGGGTGGCCTTGGGTGGGAAGTCCAGGGGTGGCCTTGGGTGGGAAGTCCAGGGGTGGCCTTGGGTGGGAAGTCCAGGGGTGGCCTTGGGTGGGAAGTCCAGGGGTGGCCTTGGGTGGGAAGTCCAGGGGTGGCCTTGGGTGGGAAGTCCAGGGGTGGCCTTGGGTGGGAAGTCCAGGGGTGGCCTTGGGTGGGAAGTCCAGGGGTGGCCTTGGGTGGGAAGTCCAGGGGTGGCCTTGGGTGGGAAGTCCAGGGGTGGCCTTGGGTGGGAAGTCCAGGGGTGGCCTTGGGTGGGAAGTCCAGTACAGCTCCTCTACCTGTATATCGTGATAGCGCTCTGTAACAACAATTTTATTTTTTATTTTCCTCCAGGTTCAGGCCGTTCGTCCCACACATTCCATTCGATTTCCATGTGGTGAGTATCTCCGCTTGTGGTTTTTAATATAAAATATACAAGTGTTATGTCTTCCTTTCCTAAAGCGTTTTTTTTTTTTCTCCATCAGTGTGAAATGGCGTTCCCCCCGTGTCAAGCCCGCCCCGGATGATGCCCCCTTCAGTGAATCCCTGCTTAAAAGAAACACAGACCTCGCACCAACACCTGCAGAGCAGGTAAGTGTCCACTCTTGGGTCCCATGTGGTTGGCTGTCCTGGGTGTTTTTTGCTTGGCGTGTTCTAATATGTGCGACAAAGGTTCTGTAGCCAGGTCACAAAGTGGGAGGCGGAGTCTTATCTCTCTCCTGGACTGTTCTTGGAATTATCCCATTGGGGTCTACTCTAAAAACAAAGAATCTTTCAGGAAATTGGTGTGATGGGGTTGCCACAGCCATGGGGGGGGGGGGGGGTTACATTGCAGAGATGCTATGGGCACTCGTCTGTTCATGGGCACCACCTTCTAAAAGTGTAATGCCTTGGAAATGTGGGGTTAATGTTTGCACTGGACACTGACCTGAAGCGTCTCCTTCCTCCTCTTCCAGGCCTCCATCCTTTCACTGGTAACAAAAATCAACAACGTGGTCGATAATTTGATTGTGGCCCCAGGAAACTTCGAAGTGGTAAGTTCTTATTGGGCTGATTTGTGGATTTCTAGGATGTGGGGCCTCCCAAGCTTCACTAAGGGACCCAGGGCTGGTAACACCCTGAAATTACTTTGTATTTAATCTCCTCTCCTCTTGCAGCAAATTGAAGAAGTGCGACAGGCCGGCTCATACAAGAAAGGAACAATGACCGCCGGGCACAATGTGGCCGATCTGGTCGTCATCCTGAAGATCCTCCCCACATGTAAGTTAATATTCAGGATTGGTCACAGCTACACACCTGACCCTGCCCCCCCACCACCACCTCTGATCTCCTTTTTTGACCCTCTTCTTATCTCCTTCCAGTGGAAGCTGTCGCCGCCCTTGGACTGAAAGTGGTTGAAACTCTCAGAACACAGGATCCCTCTGAAGGTAAGGAGTCCAACTTGGTCAAATCTGTGAAATGGTCTATCTGGCCACAAGATGCTGGTATATACCTCCATGTGAGCTGCACTTATCCTAAACCAATAGTAGACTTTGATCTAGGTGTTCCTTAGTCCACTGTCCGTCCTCCATTATCTTCTGTGTCCCTCCAATGCATGGGTCTTCAAATCTCTTGTCCTTTATGGTATCTCTTGTGGTTCTCCAATGCATGGTCCTCCTATCTCCCATGGTTGTCCTATGCATGGCCCTTCCTGGTATCTCCCATGGTTGTCCTATGCATGGCCCTTCCTGGTATCTCCCATGGTTCTCCAATGCATGGCCCTTCCTGGTATCTCCCATGGTTCTCCAATGCATGGCCCTTCCTGGTATCTCCCATGGTTCTCCAATGCATGGCCCTTCCTGGTATCTCCCATGGTTCTCCAATGCATGGCCCTTCCTGGTATCTCCCATGGTTCTCCAATGCATGGCCCTTCCTGGTGTTCTCCCATGGTTCTCCAATGCATGGCCCTTCCTGGTGTTCTCCCATGGTTCTCCAATGCATGGCCCTTCCTGGTGTTCTCCCATGGTTCTCCAATGCATGGCCCTTCCTGGTGTTCTCCCATGGTTCTCCAATGCATGGCCCTTCCTGGTATCTCCCATGGTTCTCCAATGCATGGCCCTTCCCGGTATCTCCCATGGTTCTCCAATGCATGGGTCTTCATATCTCTTGTGGTCCTTTATGGTAGCTCCCATGTTTCTCCAATGCATGGCCCTTCCTGGTATCTCCCATGGTTCTTCAATGCATGGCCCTTCCCGGTATCTCCCATGGTTCTCCAATGCATGGCCCTTCCTGGTATCTCCCATGGTTCTCCAATGCATGGCCCTTCCTGGTATCTCACACGGTCCTATAATGCATGGTCCTTATTCCTGGTATCGTGCATGGTCCTTTATCTGTGGTCCTCCCAGTTTCCCTACAGAGGTCCACTTGCCTTCATCTCCTCCCTTTTTATTTTATAACTTTGTGGTTTTGGAGTTGCTCAGTTTCTGGCTATTTTCTTCCAGTACTTTCCATGCTCACAAATGAAGCCGGCTTTGAGATCAGCTCTGCTGATGCCACCGTGAAAATCCTGATTACCACCATCCCCCCAAACCTGAGGAAGTTGGACCCCGAGCTGCACTGTAAGTAAATGACTCCTAATTTGTCTTTCTGCTCCTCCTTGTCCTGTCCCCCGGAACCCCCAATCTCACTCTGTGCTCCTCATTACAGTGGACATCAAGGTTCTGCAGAGCGCCCTGGCAGCCGTCCGACACGCTCGCTGGTTTGAAGAGAACGCCTCCCAGTCTACGTAAGTACAACCTGGTGTTTGCATGGGGGAAGAAACCATTGGGGCCTTCGTTTGTACTTTTAATTGTCCTCGGTGTCTTTTGTTGCCCAATGTATTGTTATACAGTGTCTATAATCGCATGTTTTGTCTAATCCTTAAAGTTGTCGCCCAAGTTGGAAGCCTTTCCTGTCCTCTTCTGTTGTCACTTACACTGTTCTCTTCCCTCTCCCCCCAGCGTGAAGGTTCTGATCCGATTACTGAAAGATTTGCGGTCACGATTCGCAGGCTTTGAACCCCTCACCCCCTGGATTCTGGACCTCTTGGCTCATTATGCCGTCATGAACAACCCTGCCCGTCAGCCCCTGGCTCTTAATATTGCATACAGGTAAGAAGGGAGGAGGGGGTAGGAGGTGAAGGGGCATTGAGAGGGTTTAGAAGCTGGTGAGGGGAGGTTGTGGGTTTTAGGGCTAAGATGGTGGGTCGACATTGTTGGGAGAAGCTGGTAAGCGGTGTAGGGAGCAGAAGCTGGTGGAAAACATAGGGAGGGTTTGGAACAGTCTAGGTCAGTGATGGAGAACCTCGGCACCTCAGATGTTTTGGAACTACATTTCCCATGATGCTCAGGCACTCTGCAGTGTTGTGGAGCATCATGGGACATGTAGTTCCAAAACATCTGGGGATCCATGGTTTGCCATCACTGGTCAAGGAAGGAGCTGAGGTGATTGTTGGCAGAAGCTGGGGGGGTCCATTGCTGAGGGGAGCTAGAAGCTGGTGGGGGTCAATGTTGAGGGTGGGTGTTTTTAAGACAAGCCGGGTGCACATTAGGGGTGGTGGTGGGGCATTGCAGGGAGTCCAGAAGCCCACCAGAGATTTAACCTTTCTTCCTTCCACAGGCGGTGCCTCCAGATCCTGGCTGCCGGCCTATTCCTCCCCGGCTCTGTAGGGATCACCGATCCTTGTGAGAGTGGAAACTTCAGAGTTCACACAGTGATGACCCTTGAACAGCAGGTAAGTCAGAATGGCGGCTTATTGAGTCTGTCTGTGTTTTTCATACCGCCCTTCCCAATTGTCGGTAGTAATTCCCGTTGCCTCTCCTCTCTCTCCCCCCAGGACATGGTATGTTACACCGCTCAGACATTGGTCCGTATCCTGTCTCATGGAGGATTCCGCAAGATTCTTGGCCTGGAGGGTGATGCAGGTGGTAAGTACAGGGGGGAAGCCAATATCTACGGCGGGAGGTCGTGGTTTTTTGAGGTGTCTGAATATGGAGCTGTCACTGTGAGATCCTGATGGGACGATGAGGTGCCGTTCTGAACTTATTTATTTTTTTGCAGCTCTGGCCACAGAAATGTCCACCTGGGACGGTGTTATTGTGACTCCATCAGAGAAGGCCTATGAGAGACCCCCAGAGAAGAAAGAAGGCGAGGAGGAGGAGACCCCTGAGATCCCCGAGGGAGCAGAGGAGGAAGAGAACATGGAGACACAGGAGTGATATAAAGAGGTATTCAATGAAAGCCTAGTCCTATCTGGGGGCAGCGGGGGCTCTACTTGTGATGGGGGAGGGAATTCTAGACATGCTAAATATCTCAATTCCTCTTTGGGTTGCAATTCTCGTTCCTCCAGACAACGATCGAACAGTTGCGCCAGATACTGTCATCTGTGCTTGGTCTTTATGGGCTATGTATTGAAATGTCAAGTAACGTGGTTTGTGTCTTGATGGACGAAACGCGTTTGGCTTCAATATTCTATAAAGTTGGGTTCTAATTCTCCCAAATGCTGGTGCAGCTAGCATGGTCTCGGCGCTTTGGTCCAGTCTTGGTTTGTTGCTCTATTCTGAGGCTGGACCAAACAGTTGACAATGTTGGAACCTTTTTCTTTTTTTTTTTTTTTTTTTTTTTTTTTTAAATTGTTCTCCACAAATGCCAGTGGTGGGTGCAGCTATTTAACATTGTTCAGCAAGTGCAAGCTCTTTGGTCTAGTCTCAGAATGCAGCGAGTAACAAGCTGAGACCATGTTGGATAGCGGCGCACCCACACAACTGGCATTTGTTAGAACGGTTGAAACCCAACTTTATACCCAACTTTATAGATATTGAATCCACGCATTGCGGCTATTGAGACGAAACGTGTTAGCTTGTTGCTTGCTGTATTAAAATATAATTTGTCTTTATAGCTGAAATGTGAAATGTGTTGGCTAAGACGAAACACGTTTGAATGCAACAAGCCCAACGTGTTTCGTTTTTAATAGCCGCAATGGATTCAAAGACGAAACACGTTGGCTGGTTACTTGCTGTATTCAAACCTGTTGTTTTTATAGCTGAAATGTGTTGGGTTCAATATTGATCTATAAAGTTTGGGTTGTAATTGTTCTCACAAATGCCAGTGGCGGGTGCAGCTATCCATTTGTGAGAACAATTGCAACCCTAACTTTATAGATCAATATTGAACCCAACACATTTCAGCTATAAAAACAACAGGTTTGAATACAGCAAGTAACCAGCCAACGTGTTTCGTCTTTAAATCCATTGCGGCTATTAAAACGAAACACGTTGGGCTTGTTGCTTGCGGTGTTCAAATGTGTTTCGTCTCTTGGACGCAATGCGTTGATTCAACATCTATAAAGTTGGGTTCCAACAAATGCCAGCTGTGGGTGCCGCTATCCAACATGGTCTCGGCTTGCTGTATTCTGAGATTGGACCAAAGAGCTTACACTTGCTGAACAGTCTCAGAACACAGAGTAAGTGTAAGCCCTTTGGTCCAGTCTCAGAATACAGCAAGCCGAGACCATGTTGGATAGCGGCACCCACAGCTGGCATTTGTTGGAACCCAATTTTATAGATGTTGAATCAACGCATTGCGGCTGTTTTAAGACAAAACACGCTTTTGAATACAGCAAGTAACGAACCCAACGTCTAAATAGCCGCAATGTGTGGTTTCAAAGACGAAACGCGTTGGCTTGTTCAAATGTGTGTGTTTTTTTTTATTTTGTTTATAGCTTAAATGTGTTGGCATTTATACATGTATGTATGGTTTATATAACATTTTTGGGGTTTTAGTTCTTTCAAATGCCAGTTGTGGGTTCAGCTTTCTTAGACAATGTTAAGTGTAAGCTCTTTGGCCCAGTCTAACTTTATTTTTTTCCTCCTGCAGATTATGGTCCCTCCAGAGACAGAAGAATAAGGTCTATTCCTGGACCAAGGTTCCCCCTCCCCCCGCCATGTTCTGTGTTGTGCCCTCCCCCCACCACTCGTGTTGTGAATTATTTTATACTGTAGACATTTTTTGTTTTGTTGCAGATGACAATAAATTTTTATTTCCACCGTTCTTAACACATCTTGTGTGGTGTCTTGTTTATCCAACGCTCAATGTAACCACCTTCGTGCCCTCGCTATGGCCGAAAGACTGCGACAGTGCGGGCCTGAATTGCCGAGAGGGCGTTGTATGTACGTCCCGGGCATGAGCTTCCAGCGCATTCTGATCGGCGAGTCAGACTCTGCCAATCACAGATTGGATTAAGGGGTCCATCCCGCCCACGTGATGTAGTCGGCCATTTTTCTTCACGGTGACGGCAGGAGAGAAACCCAATCCCCGGCTTCTGTCAGAGGGACATCGGTCCTGAAGATGGAGAGCCACCACCGTCTCATCTGTGCTGCCTATTAGTGCAGCCTCCACCAGCGCGCACCAAAGGAGAAAAATTACCTGTTTGCAAAATTTTATAACAAAACTTTATTTGCTTTAAAAAAAAAAAACCCTAGTGGTGATGAAATACCACCAAAAGAGGGCTCATTTGTGTGAACTGTTGTGAGTACAGTGTTGCATGACCGCACAACTGTCATTCAAAGTGTGACGGTGTAGTGTCACATTCCGCTCCCTCACTGAATGCGCCGACATCTTGCTACACCCCTGCACAGTAATGATAGAGTGAGAAGGGGGGGCAAGCGGACATCTTGTTACACCCATCGGAGTTTTAGATTACACATTTCATTTTCAACACAACGGAGCTTATATGCTTAAAGCGGAAGTAAACAGTTACAAAGAGCAGTTACATTTCCGGCGTGCCGGGTTGCTAACTGTCACGTTGGTTGTGCTCTCAACCAAACTGTCAAACCATCCAATGGCTGGTGTCCTAACTGATCACATGTGCAGCATCATGGCAGTTGAAGATTAAACATAGGCCAAGATGGCGGCTTCCTTGCCTGAAAATGATAGGTGGGTTTACTTGCACTTTATATACAGGGTTTGTAAATCCGACGGACTGTTTAAATGTTAAAAGCCGCAGCTGACCTCACATGGTTTGCTGATATTACGGAACATCTCTGATTTTCACATTAACATGTAGTCAGTTCGTCGGATTTCAAAATACTTTAAGGACCGCCTTCTGCAGATATACGTCGGCAGAATGGCACGGCTTGGCACAAGCACGTACCTGTACGTCCTCTTCAAATGCCCAGCTGTGGGTTGCGGGCACAGGACCCGGTACGAAGCGCCGTATCCGCGTCCCCGATTTCCCCTGGAGTCCCGCGATTGGTCCCCGGAGCTGAAGAACGGGGAGAGGTGAGTGTAAACACAGCTTGCCCCGTTCTTCACTGTTGCGCTGTCATCGATCGTGTGTTCCCTGATATAGGGAAAGGCGATCAATGACGTTGCATGTCCAGCACCACCCCCCCCCTACAGTTAGAAACACATGAGGTCACACTAAGGCTGCATTCACACCTAGACGTATGTTACTGCGGCGTATTTTGCCGTGACAAATTGCGGTGTTTTGTCCCGCGGTAAAATACGCCGCGGTAACATACACAGGAGGGGTGACAACATTGTGGTCTATGGCCGAAAGTCGACTGGGAAATAAAGGTCCGGGACTTGTTTTCAGGCATTCGGTGTGGAGATGTGAACCATCTCCATAGACAATGTAAACTCGCCCCTCCAGCGTATCAGGGGCTGCTGCGGTGTCGCGCTACAGGCGTATATACGCCTAGGGGTGAATGGGCACATAACCACTAGGGGGCGCTGAAGGGGTTAACTCCCAAACTGCAATTGTCATTTTCACAGTAAACGATGCTTTTTGTGTTTGCCTTTTTCACAGCAAAAAAAAAAGTCTCAAAATTGTCCGATGTAATGCCGCAGTCACGAAAAAAATTGCTGATCGCCGCCATTAGTAGTAAAAAAAAAAAAAAAAAAAAATTAATAAAAAATGCAATAACTATCTCCTATTTTGTAAACACTAAGTTTTGCGCAAACAAATCGATCAACGCTTACTGATTTTATTTTTATATATATATACACATTTTTGGGGATATTTATTATAGCAAAAACCCCAAAATATTTTTTTTTCAAAATTGTTGATCTATTTTTGTTTATAGCGCAAAAATAAAAACCGCCGAGGTGATCAAATACCACCAAAAGAAAGCTCTATTTGTGGGGGAAAAAAAGGCTTCAATTTTGTTTGGGAGCCACGTCGCGTAATTGTCAGTTAAAGCGACGCATTGCTGAATCGCAAAAACTGGCCAGGTCCTTTTACCTGTGTAATGGTCCGGGTCTTAAGTGGTTAAAGCTGAGTTCCAACCACAATTAGCCTTTTCTAAATGAATGTCCTTTCATTATGTTTTTTTTTTTTTTAACAGTAAAATTATGCGTTTTTATATTATAAATCCGGTCACTTACTATTTTACAATCTGCTGCCGATCCGCATAACTATTCAAAAAAGATAGTTTTATAAAACTATGTCCACACCGTTATTTCTCTTCCGTTCATGGACGGACACAGCATCCTTTGACAGTAGGGTTATATCCACTTCCCTTTAGGAGAGTTTATTCAGAAAAAAAAAGCACTTAAAGTGTAAACACTTTCCTCAGTGCAGCTCCTCCCAGGGGGCGTGCCCCCCCCCCCCCCCGGGTATAACCTACCACCTGCTCTAGCAGCCTCAGTTTTTTTTTTTTTTTCCTGCCTAACGACAGGAGAGGAGTCGGGCACTTCTAGAGTCCTGGACTATGGAGGTTTTTTTTCTTGCGATTTATTTATTTATTTTTTTTTGCTTTTTATTATTTTGTTCCTGCATTTTTGAATCCTGTGATTCTTCTATCAACAGCCAACTGGGTGACAGGCTGGGTCCTCGACTCTTGTAGTCCCCCCCCCCCCCCCCCCCCCCCATGTTCAGCCACCGAGCATGGGCCTTTGCTTGTGGGCATTGTGAAGCCTACAAGCACTTACTTCCTGGAAGTCTTGGATGGGGAGTGATAATTGGACAGCGCACTGCATCCTGGGAAATGACACACATTTCCCAGGAGCATTAGAGGGAGATGATGTCAGAATCCTAGGTGATTTCAAAGGCAGATTTCGTGGGACCGCATAGCAACAGGCATTTCCAGATGAGTAAAAAAAATGTTTTATTTTTTTTTATTTTTTGTGCTCTAATGAGCACAATAATGAAAAAAAAAAAATGTTGGGATGGAAACTCCACTTTAAGTATATCGGCTCCGTTTTGTGTTGAAAATAACTGAAATCTAAAACTCCGGTGGGTGTAACAATATGTCCACTTGCCCCCTTCACACTCTATCATTACTGTGTGGGGTGTAGCAAGATGGCGGCGATGGACGTCACTTGCGGAGCAATCTATGATGCGGAGCGGAATGTGACAAGACACTGGCACTGAAAATTGGCCTGGGCAGGAAGGGGCATTTAAGTGCCCGGTAGGCAGGGGCCCTCACTGAAACCTAGCCATTATGTAATTGTATGGGCATACCTGGCAGCGTGCTCTTTCCGGCACTCCCGTCTCCTGGTTCCAAATTTTAGGCCACTTGTGATTGGTGGAAACAGTGCGGAATTATCAGTTTTCTATCAATAGTAAGCCGCTCACACTACCAATGGTGGAATACAAACATAAAATTTAATATCTCACCCAATGAAAGGATGAATAAAAAGTGCATCAAACAAATGGTGAAAAAATGATGATGACAATATGGCAACCAAACAAGTGATGTATAGACACTGGATGGTGTATATATAAAATCTAAATAAATATATGTGGGAAATAAAAGGTCCAAAGTGATGAAAATTGGTGATAATGGTTCCAAAGCCGATCATTGAAACCAGAGGTACTGGACCCTAATGGACAAGTGCCCAGAGGGTCAGTAAAGCCGGGTATAAACCACTCTCAGGCCTGGATCATCGGCTGCAATTCTCACGGAGACGTCTCGCACGTCCGAGAGGAACCCAGGGATCGGGAAAAAGGTCGCTTCCAGGGGTACCCAATGTGGGCCAAAATTTAAACCAATATGTAGGTGGGTAGAGCGTTTGTTTGCACTCGCCTCTCCCCGTTCTTCAGCTCCGTGACCCGATCGCGGGATACCGTCGGCGATCGGGTTTGCGGGTGCGGTCACGGAGCTCAGGACCGGGTCGCGTGCGCGCGCCACCCACGGCTGGGATCTTAAAGGGGACGTACCTGACGCCCTTTTGCCCAGGTAATGGAGTTACGTAGCCAAAGGTACATGAATGCCTGCCCATCCCACTTGTTAGATCTTCTTGGACATCCAAAACTATGACCCATAATATGGAGGACCGTCCCCCTCCCCAATATCCTGGCAGGTGGAACAGCTTTGGCTCTTCTAGAAAGGCTTTTCCTCAAGATTATGGAAAGTTCCTGAGGTCAGGTACTGATGTTGTATAAAAGGTTAGGACTCTCCAGTTCCTCCATACTAAACTGGTCACAGAAAAAAGGTCTTCGCCAAACTTACCACAAGGTTGGGAGAGCATTGGCCCAGATTCAAGAAGCAATTGCGCCTGCGTAACCATAGGTTACACAGCGCAATTGCTTACTTGCTCCGGCGTAGCGAATGCTCCTGATTCAGGAACATCGTAACGCCGACTGCAGCCTAAAATCTGCGTGGCATAAGGCTCTTATGCCACGCAGATTTTAGGCTGCATTCTTGCGATGACCGCTAGGGGGCGCTCCCATTGTGCTCAGTGTATAGTATGCAAATTGCATACTAACACCGATTGTTGCACGAGCCCTGCGTACGCAAGTTACAGAGTTCCCGTACGGCGTCTTTAGCGTAAGGCTGCCCCTTCTAATAGTAGGGGCAGCCAATGCTAAAGTATACCCGCTGTTCCCGCGTCGTGAAATTTGAATTTCACGTCGTTTGCGTAAGTCATTTGTGAATGGCTCTGGACGCCATTCACGTTCACTCGGAAGCAAATGACGTCCTTGTGACGTCATTTGCCGCAATGCACGTCGGGGAAGTTTCCCGACGGAGCATGCGCTCAGCGCGGGAGCGCGCCTAATTTAAATGATTCCCGCCCCCTACGGGATCATTTACATTAGGTGCCCTTACGCAGGGCAATTTTAAAGAGCGCACACGCAATTTATGGAGCTACTGCTTCTGTGAATCACGCGCAGCGCAGATAATTTGCGGGGGCGCAGGGCAAAAACGCTGCCCTGTGCCTCCGTAAAAAAGGGGCAAATTCTACCTGACTCTGGACCACTGTCTACAAGTCAAAAGTATTATTGGTGTAGATTCAGGTAGGGGCGCGCAATGATCACAAAGCACTTGCTCCGTAAGTTGCGGCGGCGTAGCGTAAATGGGGCCGGCGTAAGCGCGCGTAATTCAAATGTGGAGGGGGGGGGCGTGTTTTATGTAAATGTATGATGACCTGCCATCCGTGTACATATCCCAGTGTGCATTGCTTCCAAGTACGGCGCAATGACGTATTGGTTTCGACGTGAACGTAAATTACTTCCAGCCCCATTCGCGAACGACTTACGCAAACGACGTAAAAAAATTCAAATTTCGAAGCGGGAACGACGTCCATACTTAACATTGGCTGCGCCTCCTAATAGCAGGAGCAACCTTACGCCGAAAAAGCCTAACGTAAATACGTTGCGACGGGCGTACGTACGTTTGTGAATCGGCGTATCTAGGTAATTAGCATATTCTACGCCGACAACAACGGAAACGCCCCTAGCGGCCAGCGTCAGAATGCACCCTAAGATACGAAGGCGTAAGAGACTTATGCCAGTCGTATCTTAGGCTAATGTCGGCGTATCTAGCTTTCTGAATACAGAAAGTAGATACGCCGGCGCAGATTTGAATTTTCGTGGCATATCTATGAATACGCCGGCGTAAATTCTCTCTGAATCTACCCCAATGTCTTGTTGATGGAAGATTTTGGTTTTCCTCTTGTTTTGGGCTAGTGCTAAAAAGACGGGAAGACAGTTGTCAAAATAATAGTGGCATCGGGAAAATATTTGATTTATTTTCTTAAAGTGACCTGTATGACCCAGATACATCGATGACGTCATTTCTGACATAATAGGATCAGCTGAGCAGAACGATGCTGACCGTGAGCAACAGGTTGACAATGGTGGCTCTTATGTTCTATCCTGCATTGGAAGAGGCTTGCATTAAATATGAGGAGGAGGCAACAAAGCCAACTGGCCCCCAAACATCTAAAGTAGGGATAGAACCACACAGGAGCCTGCAAAACACAGACCAAAGGTGGTGTCCTCAGCTAAACCAACATCCACATGGTAAAACTTTATAAAAGTTGTGACAGATACCAGGTAGCAACTCTACAAGCTTTGAGCTTCTGAAACCCGACGCGGAATACCCCAGAAAGTACCTACACCTCTGGCAAATGAGCCTGTACCAAAAATGGTGGAACGTGCCCTCCAACCTTAAGCCTAAATATAAACTGATGGAACCAATAACAACAAAAGTACAGATACTTGGGTGGTCCAGGGTCAATGATGCACCGACACTTGGTGGCCCTGGGTCATGGACAGTAACGGACATTGAGGTGTCCTGGTACAGTATGAAGAACAGTAACACCCTGACTATAATCAACACTTGGAGGTATCGGTGATATAGTGACACACCAACAGTAACCTACATTTGGGGGTTCTGGAACAATGGTGCCCGACAATTGAGTGTCCAGGGACAATGATGTAAGAACAGTAACCGACACGGGTGTCCCAAAACAGGGACACCCTAAAAGAAAACACTTGGGGGTCCTCCTGGGATAATGACACATTGACAGTGACTATCACTTGGGGGGACCCAAGACAATGGCAGGGACAGTAGCCAGCACTTCGTGTGTCATTGTTTCAGGACCCCCAAGTGTTGCTCAGCATCTGTATGTCATTGTCCCAGGACCCTCAAGTGTTGGTCACTGTCTGTAGGTCCGTATCTCAGGACCTACAAGTGTTGGTCAACGTTTGTCATTGTTCCTGGACCCTCAAGCTTTGGTCAATGTCCCAGGACATCCAAATGTTGGTCAACATATGTATGTCATTGTCCTGGGACCCTCAAGCATTGGTCACTGCCTGTAGGTCATTGTCCTTGGACCCTCAGTCGTTGGTCACTGTCTGTATGTCATTGTCCCAGGACCCTCAAGCGTTGGTCATTGTCCCAGGACATCCAAATGTTGGTCATTGTCCTTGGACCCTCAAGTGTTGGTCACTGTCTGTATGTCATTGTCCCAGGACCCTCAAGCGTTGGTCACTGCCTGTAGGTCATTGTCCTTGGACCCTCAAGCGTTGGTCACTGTCTGTATGTCATTGTCCCAGGACCCTCAAGTGTTAGTCACTGTCTGTATGTCATTGTCCTTGGACCCTCAAGTGTTGGTCACTGTCTGTATGTCATTGTCCCAGGACCCTCAAGCGTTGGTCACTGCCTGTAGGTCATTGTCCTTGGACCCTCAAGCGTTGGTCACTGCCTGTAGGTCATTGTCCCAGGACCCTCAAGCATTGATCAACGTCAGTATATCAGGACACCCAAGTGATGGTCAACATCTGTCATTGTCCCAGGAACCCCCAAGTGTTGGTCATTGTATTTCATTGTCTTGGGACCTCTGACAGTATCCCAACACTTGGGGTCCTGGGATAAAGACGTACAGACAGTATCCCAACACCTAGGAGCACTGGGACAATGACCAACATTTTGAGGGCTGTGGGTCAATGATGCACCGACAGTGAACGACATCTTGGCACCCCCGGGACAATGACACACCGAAAGGGACCATGGCGTCTGAATCCTGGGAACTTAATGGTAACCAAGTCAGAGTTTTCTTTACTGTAGACCAGGAATTCTGCTCTATGATCTGGACGCCAAACCTTCTATTGATACATCCAGCTCACCTCCTGCTGCAGTTCACACATTCAGCCAGAAGATGGCGCCCAGGGTTTACGCTATTCCTGCCGATCTGTTCCCGGCAGTGTGGAGTCCTCTGGCTGCCGGTTGGGGGTCAGTGGAAATTTTTAATAATGCCTTCTATCAGTTTACGAAGGTTGGATGGAAGATTTATATTTTGTTGGATGCAGTCCATAGTCCTGGATTGTCTGTACAGTTCCAGAGGCACTCCGCCTCGCTTATCACCCCCCCTCCTCGGCGCCCTTACGCTCAGCCCTGGGGGGGCTCGTTCCATTTTGTTCGGGAATTGTTTTTGACCAGATTGACCTTCGATGGTTTTCATGGAAAACCTAATGAGCTCCCCGTTTCTGGGACTCGAAGGCCTTCGGGGTAAATCGTGTCACTCCAGTCTCAGGAATAACAACCTATATATAGTTTCCTCTCCATTTCCTGTCCCAGGAAGACAACAGGAAGTGAGCGCTCGTCTCTCTCCAAAGTGCTTAGTGTGAAGGTTTACTGAGCTTAGTAAATAAGGCCAATCCGTGTGATCAGCTGATCGTGGATTTCCCGTCACTTCTCGCCCTGGATGCAGCTTTCTTCTCTAATAGAGAGTGAATTTCCCCAGTGGGGGGGCAAAGACAGCCATAAAAACCTGATTGGGGGGGGTCTCATCCCTCCGGAAGATTTACCCCCCCCCCGCCCTTTATGACCAGGCCATTATTTGCACTGCGTTACTCTGACAATTGCGTGGTGGTCGTGCGACTCTGTACCCCAAAAAAATGTTATGTCCCCCCCCCCCCCCCCATAAATGGAGCTTTCTTTTGGTGACATTCATAAAAAAAATTGTGACAATTTTGGGGGAAAAAACAATATTTTTTAAAGGAAGGTGTCATGGAACAGCCCCCCAAGGAAGGTGTCATGGACCAGCCCCTAGGAAGGTGTCATGGACCAGCCCCCTAAGGAAGGTGTCAGGGAAAGGCCCCCTAAGGAAGGTGACATGGAACACCCCCCTAGGAAGGTGTCAGGGAAAGGCCCCCTAAGGAAGGTGTCAGGGAAAGGCCCCCTAAGGAAGGTGACATGGACCAGCCCCTAGGAAGGATGTCATGAAATGGCCCCCTAAGGAAAGTGTCATGGAACGGCCCCCTAAGGAAGGTGACATGGACCAGCCCCTAGGAAGGATGTCATGAAATGGCCCCCTAAGGAAAGTGTCATGGAACGGCCCCCTAAGGAAGGTGTCATGGACCGGCCCCCTAGGAAGGGTGTCATGGAAAGGCCCCCTAAGGAAGGTGTCATGGACCAACCCCTAAGGAAGGTGTCATGGACCGGCCCCCCTAAGGAAGGTGTCGAGGACCAGCCCCTAGGAAGGGTGTCATGGACTGGCCCCCTAAGGAAGGTGTCATGGACCGGCCCCCTAAGGAAGGTGTCATGGACCGGCCCCCCTAAGGAAGGTGTCATGGACCAGCCCCTAGGAAGGGTGTCATAGAACGGCCCCCTAAGGAAGGTGTCATGGAACGCCCCCCTAAGGAAGGTGTCATGGAACGGCCCTCTAAGGAAGGTGTCATGGAACGGCCCTCTAAGGAAGGTGTCATGGAACGGCCCCCTAAGGAAGGTGTCATGGAAAGGCCCCCTAAGAAAAGTCATGGAATGGCCCCCCTAAGGAAGGTGTCATGGAACGGCCCCCTAAGGAAGGTGTCATGGAAAGGCCCCCTAAGAAAAGTCATGGAATGGCCCCTAGGAAGAGTGTCATGGAACGGCCCCCTAAGGAAGGTGTCATGGAAAGGCCCCCTAAGAAAAGTGTCATGGAATGGCCCCTAGGAAGGGTGTCATGGAACGGCCCCTAGGAAGGTGTAATGGAAAGGCCCCCTAAGGAAGGTGTCATGGACAGTAATTAAATTCCACCACTAGATGTCCTCAGTCCACCATCACTCAACCCAGGAGACTGAGGACATACTGTGAGTGCAGGGTGACATGGATCAGCCCCCTAAGAAAGGTGTCATGGATCAGCCCCCTAAGAAAGGTGTCATGGACCGACCCCAAGGAAGGTGTCATGGAAAATAGATATAGATCCACCTTGTCTCTGTAGTTGGGACCTGGGATGGAAGGTCACGCTGGAAGTTGTAGTTCCTCTGATGACTGATAATCTATATAAGATGAAGTGGAGATAATGACCATTATACAAGAACTCGGCACCTTCCACCATTACCGGTGTCAATGGATATTTGCGGTAAATGCGGCTTGATAATGGTCAGCTGGTGGCTTTCATCCTTTCATCTTTCAATGTGGAATTACACAGAGATAAAAGGAGCGTAACTACCACCCCCATCCACCCCCCCCCCTCCTTCAATCCACCCCCCCCCCAGTGCTGTGTGATGAAAGACTGAGACCCGCTACCAACTCCCTGCCTGTCCATTACCACCTACTGACAAGAGCCAGCTATGTGTGCCCCTAGACTACAACCCCCATTATCCACATCACCAACACTTTGTATATGAGGCAAGACTACAACCCCCATTATCCACACCCCCAACACATCATATACAAGGCAAGACTACAACCCCCATTATCCACACCCCCAACACATCATATACGAGGCAAGACTACAACCCCCATTATCCACACCCCCAACACATCATATATGAGGCAAGACTACAACCCCCATTATCCACACCCCCAACACATCATATATGAGGCAAGACTACAACCCCCATTATCCACACCCAACACATCATATACGAGGCAAGACTACAATCCCCATTATCCACATCACCAACACATCATATATGAGGCAAGACTACAATCCCCATTATCCACATCACCAACACATCATATATGAGGCAAGACTACAACCCCCATTATCCACACCCCCAACACATCATATACAAGGCAAGACTACAACCCCCATTATCCACCCTCCCAACACATATATGAGGCAAGACTACAATCCCCATTATCCACACCCCCAACACATCATATATGAGGCAATACTACAACCCCCATTATCCACACCCCCCAACACATCATATACGAGGCAAGACTACAACCCCCATTATCCACATCATATACGAGGCAAGACTACAACCCCCATTATCCACACCCCCAACACATCATATATGAGGCAAGACTACAACCCCCATTATCCACACCCCCAACACATCATATATGAGGCAAGACTACAACCCCCATTATCCACATCCCCCAACACATCATATATGAGGCAAGACTACAATCCCCATTATCCACATCACCAACACATCATATATGAGGCAAGACTACAACCCCCATTATCCACACCCCCAACACATCATATACAAGGCAAGACTACAACCCCCATTATCCACCCTCCCAACACATATATGAGGCAAGACTACAATCCCCATTATCCACACCCCCAACACATCATATATGAGGCAATACTACAACCCCCATTATCCACACCCCCCAACACATCATATACGAGGCAAGACTACAACCCCCATTATCCACATCATATACGAGGCAAGACTACAACCCCCATTATCCACACCCCCAACACATCATATACGAGGCAAGACTACAACCCCCATTATCCACACCCAACACATCATATATGAGGCAAGACTACGACCCCCATTATCCACATCACTGACATAACATATACAGTGTAAGGCCAGACCACAGCGCTGACACTACATACAACACACACACGTGCACGCATCAAACACACACAGACACGTGCACGCACAGACACACACGTGAACACACACACGTGCACGCACAGACACACACGTGCACGCACAGACACACACACGTGCACGCACAGACACACATGCACAGACACACACGTGAACACACACACGTGCAGGCACAGACACACCTGAACACACACACGTGCACGCACAGACACACGTGCACGCACTGACACAATCACACGTACACGCACAGACACACAAGTGAACACACACGTGCACGCACAGACACACATGCGAACACACACGTGCACGCACAGACACACATGCACAAACACACATACACGCACAGACACACACATGAACACACACGTGCATGCACACACACGTACAAACACACATGCGCATGCTGCAATCACTAATCAGCCTGACAACACCGGTGAAGTGGGAACCCCAGGAGAGGATTGTAGGGTTGTCATTATAAATGTTCTGTGTATGATGGGAGTTGTAGTTCCCCCTGTTTTCTGCCCCCCCCCCTCCTCCGGTATCGCTCAGCGCTGCGCCTGTCATGTACCGGCTCTGTACGGCTGGCTGACGCTTCTCGCTGCAAATCGTTCAGCTCCGCCGAGCGATCGTCTCCAGCAAACCTCCTTCCTTGGCTCGGCTCACCTGGAGGGGGAGGGGGGGGATCTCACATCTGTCAGGGGTACGGGACACGACGAGAGCCGACCGATAAATCGGATTCCTGCCATCGATCGTTATCGCCAGAGACGAGCCAATCACCGGGCGGCGGAGGGACGGAAAAGGCCGATGGGGGCGGGTGTGTGTGTCCATCCAGTCCAGACATTCACTCAGCTCTGCCACACAGCACAGCCCTGACTGCTAGGGAAGGAGGAGACTGATTGTTTGCAGCTCAGTAACACATGCAGGTCTTGTCCCTCCCCCCAGGCCTGTGATTGGACAGTGAAAGGAGAAGCAGCAGAGGAATGGGCTCACTTCTCTGTCACTCTGCTCTCTCCTCCTATCAGCATGTTCCCTGGTTCGCTCATGAACACTGCAGTACAGCTGATTGGTTCCTTGTTCTGCTTCTCCCACCTCCTCCCTGGCCTGTGATTGGTCACCTGAAAAGGAGAAGCAGCAGAGCGATGAGCTCATCTTTCTGCTCTGTCCTCCTATCACACGGCACGGTGGGGGGGCGTAAAACTCTCCGACTTTCCTCCCCCCGTAATTGTATCCTTTCCTGGAAGCCAATCCATGGCGGATGTGGGCGGAGCAACCCACCACGTGTATCCTGCCATGTAGGCACCGGTGTGGGCGTGGCTTAATGCCCAGCATGCACTGCTTCTCTCCTGATGCTGCTGTGAGCTGCACCGTTCACACGAGGGGAGTCCAGCAGCCGCCGTGGATCCGCGTGCAATCGAAGGGCCCCGCGTTTCCTCCGTTGGGGAGGTTTGCTGCTGCCCATCGTGCTGGAAAATCTCTGAGCTCTTCCTTGGTGACCCTTCAATTGCTCACGTCCTATGGCCGGCCCATAGAGGAACAATAGCTGCAATTTGATTGGCTGTTAAGGGAGACGCAGCGCCCAATTGTAGCACCGGCGGGAGTCTCTTTGATCTGCTGATGATCGAGGAGGGGCGGAGTTTGCCGAATTGCGCAGTTCTTCGGCTTATTTTGGCATCAGAGCTCGTCGGACGGGATTTACAACAATGGAGCCTTTTATCGTCGCGTTCCCACGTCACCGCCGAGGGGGGAAACGGACGCGAATCTGACATGTGAGACGTAAATCCTGTACTGTGACGCCGCGTCATTTGTTGTTCCACCGGTCTATGGAACCGACGCGCAGTTCATGCGGCCCCCCTACCTCGGATTGGCGCTATATTCCGCACCGACCCCTAGAGTTAGGTAGTCGCTCTGACCATTGTGGTGAGCGACTTGCGCCTGGAGACGTCTGATTGGCTGCTAACCTTCCACCGGTGTCATGGACCTGCCCTTAGGAAGGGTGTCATGGAACGGCCCCCTAGGAAGGGTGTCATGGAATGCCCCCCTAAGGAAGGTGTCATGGAACGGCCCCCTTAGGAAGGGTGTCATGGAACGGCCCCCTAGGGAAGGTGTCATGGAACGGCCCCTAGGAAGGGTGTCATGGAACAGCCCCCTAAGGAAGGTGTCATGGAACGGCCCCCTAAGGAAGGTGTCATGGAACGGCCCCCTAAGGAAGGTGTCATGGAACGGCCCCTAGGAAGGGTGTCATGGAACAGCCCCTAGGAAGGGTGTCATGGAACGGCCCCTAGGAAGGGTGTCATGGAAAGGCCCCTAGGAAGGGTGTCATGGAACGGCCCCCTAAGGAAGGTGTCATGGAACGGCCCCTAGGAAGGGTGTCATGGAACGGCCCCCTAAGGAAGGTGTCATGGAACGGCCCCCTAAGGAAGGTGTCATGGAACGGCCCCCTAAGGAAGGGTGTTATGGAACGGCCCCTAGGAAGGGTGTCATGGAACGGCCCCCTAAGGAAGGTGTCATGGAACGGCCCCCTAAGGAAGGTGTCATGGAACGGCCCCTAGGAAGGGTGTCATGGAACGGCCCTCTAAGGAAGGTGTCATGGAACGGCCCCTAGGAAGAGTGTCATGGAACGGCCCCCTAAGGAAGGTGTCATGGAACAGCCCCTAGGAAGGGTGTCATGGAACGGCCCTCTAAGGAAGGTGTCATGGAACGGCCCCTAGGAAGGTGTCATGGAACAGCCCCTAGGAAGGGTGTCATGGAACGGCCCCCTAAGGAAGGTGTCATGGAACGGCCCCCTAAGGAAGGTGTCATGGAATGGCCCCTAGGAAGGGTGTCATAGAATGGCCCCTAGGAAGGGTGTCATGGAACGGCCCCCTAAGGAAGGTGTCATGGAACGGCCCCTAGGAAGAGTGTCATGGACTGGCCCCTAAGGAAGGTGTCATGGAACGGCCCCCTAAGGAAGGTGTCATGGAACGGCCCCCTAAGGAAGGTGTCATGGAACGGCCCCTAGGAAGAGTGTCATAGAATGGCCCCTAGGAAGGGTGTCATGGAACGGCCCCCTAAGGAAGGTGTCATGGAACGGCCCCTAAGGAAGGTGTCATGGAACGGCCCCTAGGAAGGGTGTCATGGAATGGCCCCCTAAGGAAAGTGTCATGGAACGGCCCCTAGCAAGGGTGTCAGGGAACGGCCCCTAGGAAGGGTGTCATGGAATGGCCCCCTAAGGAAGGTGTCATGGAACGGCCCCTAGGAAGGGTGTCATGGAACGGCCCCCTAAGGAAGGTGTCATGGAACGGCCCCTAAGAAGGGTGTCATGGAATGCCCCCTAAGGAAGGTGTCATGGAATGGCCCCTAGGAAGGGTGTCATGGAACGCCCCCCTAAGGAAGGTGTCATGGAACGGCCCCTAGGAAGAGTGTCATGGAACGGCCCCTAGGAAGGGTGTCATGGAACGGCCCCCTAAGGAAGGTGTCATGGAACGGCCCTTAGGAAGAGTGTCATGGAACGGCCCCCTACGGAAGGTGTCATGGAACGGCCCCTAGGAAGGGTGTCATGGAACGCCCCCCTAAGGAAGGTGTCATGGAACGGCCCCTAGGAAGGGTGTCATGGAATGGCCCCTAGGAAGGGTGTCATGGAATGGCCCCCTAAGGAAGGTGTCATGGAATGGCCCCTAGGAAGAGTGTCATGGACTGGCCCCTAAGGAAGGTGTCATGGAACGGCCCCCCTAAGGAAGGTGTCATGGAACGGCCCCCTAAGGAAGGTGTCATGGAACGGCCCCTAGGAAGAGTGTCATAGAATGGCCCCTAGGAAGGGTGTCATGGAACGGCCCCCTAAGGAAGGTGTCATGGAACGGCCCCTAAGGAAGGTGTCATGGAACGGCCCCTAGGAAGGGTGTCATGGAATGGCCCCCTAAGGAAGGTGTCATGGAACGGCCCCTAGGAAGGGTGTCATGGAACGGCCCCCTAAGGAAGGTGTCATGGAACGGCCCCTAAGAAGGGTGTCATGGAATGCCCCCTAAGGAAGGTGTC
Source organism: Rana temporaria (assembly GCF_905171775.1). Taxonomy (NCBI): domain Eukaryota; kingdom Metazoa; phylum Chordata; class Amphibia; order Anura; family Ranidae; genus Rana; species Rana temporaria. The sequence goes on from NC_053501.1 coordinate 120,404,486, forward strand.
ATGGAATGGCCCCTAGGAAGGGTGTCATGGAATGCCCCCCTAAGGAAGGTGTCATGGAACGGCCCCTAGGAAGAGTGTCATGGAACGGCCCCTAGGAAGAGTGTCATGGAACGGCCCCCTAAGGAAGGTGTCATGGAACGGCCCCTAGGAAGGGTGTCATGGAACAGCCCCCCAAGGAAGGTGTCATGGAACGGCCCCTAGGAAGGTGTCATGGAACGGCCCCTAGGAAGGGTGTCATGGAAAGGCCCCCTAAGGAAGGTGTCATGAACAGTAATTAAATTCCACCACTAGATGTCCTCAGTCCACCATCACTCAACCCAGGAGACTGAGGACATACTGTGAGTGCAGGGTGACATAGATCAGCCCCCTTAGAAAAGTGTCATGGATCAGCCCCCTAAGGAAGGTGTCATGGACTGGCCCCCTAAGGAAGGTGTCATGGACTGGCCCCCTAAGGAAGGTGTCATGGACTGGCCCCTAGGAAGGGTGTCGTGGAACGGCCCCCTGAGGAAGTTGTCATGGAACGGCCCCTAGGAAGGGTGTCATGGAACGCCTTCTATCATGGCACACCCTTCCCTGAGCTCCAATCAGTGACTTTATGTAAATGAATCCCGGACGAGCCCCCATATACAGGATCATTATTGAGGAAAGCTCCGCCTTTTATCATTAAGCACCCTTCCCCGAGCTCCAATCAGCGGGGTAGATTCACGTACCTTTTACGGCGCCGTATCTCCAGATACGCCGCCGTAATTTGAAATCCGCGCCCGCGTATCGTTACGCCGATTCTCAAAGGCAGATACGCTTAAAAAACAGGCTTCCTCCACCGACGTAACTTGATTGCGGCGGCGTAGAATTGTGTGCGATATAACGTTGGCCGCTAAGGGCGCTTCCGTTGTTGTCGGCGTAGAATATGCTAATTACCTAGATACGCCGATTCACAAACGTACGTCGCAATGTATTTACTTAGTTTACGTTAGGCTTTTTCGGCGTAAGGTTGTTCCTGCTATTAGGAGGCGCAGCCAATGTTAAGTATGGACGTCGTTCCCGCTTCGAAATTTGAATTTTTTACGTCGTTTGCGTAAGTCGTTTCGCGAATAGGGCTGGAAGTAATTTACGTTCACGTCGAAACCAATACGTCGTTGCGCCGTACAAAGCGTCAATCACGTCAGGTCATCATATATTTATATAAAACACGCCCCCCCTTCCACATTTGAATCACGCGGGCTTGCGCCGGCCCCATTTACGCTACGCCTCCGCAACTTACGGAGCAAGTGCTTTGTGAATACAGATCGTTATTGAGGATATTTTTGAACGGTTCGTTGAAAAACAATAGGGTTTGCGATTCGTCATGCGACTTTAGTGTCTAAAGTCGCATGAAAAGTCGCGCGAGTGCGAGCCGAGCCTCGGAGTTTGATTTCCGCTGACAATCATGACGTCGAATATTAAATATTGACAGTCGCTTCCTCCATTGTATGCGATTTCTCCTCCAGCTGTCGCTCTGTACACAACGTATCGCCTTCTTTCCGTCTCTTTGTTACAATGTTACGGTTGTTTGTTGTATAAACAGTCGCAGGCGCTCTCCATAATGTCACCCGGGACCCGGAAACCCTCCGAGGAGGGGGGGGGAGTTAACTCTTCAGCGTCCCCCTAAAGCTCTTCATAAGTCCCCCCCCACCCAGCCGCCCTGTAATGTCCCTGTCCTGGACAGCAGGGGGCGCTGCGTCCCCCCCCGGCCGCCCTGTAATGTCCCTGTACCGGACAGCAGGGCGCTGCGTCCCCCGGCCACCCTGTAATGTCTCTGTCCCGGACAGCAGGGGGCGCTGCGTCCCCCGGCCACCCTGTAATGTCTCTGTCCCGGACAGCAGGGGGTGCTGCGTCCCCCGCCGCCCTGTAATGTCCCTGTCCCAGACAGCAGGGGGCGCTGCGTCCCCCCCCCCCCGGCCACCCTGTAATGTCTCTGTCCCGGACAGCAGGGGGCGCTGCGTCCCCCGGCCACCCTGTAATGTCTCTGTCCCGGACAGCAGGGGGCGCTGCGTCCCCCGGCCACCCTGTAATGTCCCTGTCCCGGACAGCAGGGGGCGCTGCGTTCCCCCCAGCCACCCTGTAATGTCCCTGTCCTGGACAGCAGGGGGCGCTGCGTTCCCGGCCGTCCTGCAATGTCCCTGTCCCGGACAGCAGGGGGCGCTGCACCCCCCCCCCCCCCGCCGCCCTGTAATGTCCCTGTCCCGGACAGCAGGGGGCGCTGCGTCCCCCCCTGGCCACCCTGTAATGTTCCTGTCCTGGACAGCAGGGGGCACTGTGTCCCCAGGCCGCCCTGTAATGTCCCTGTCCCGGACAGCATGGGGCGCTGCGTCCCCCCCTGGCCACCCTGTAATGTTCCTGTCCTGGACAGCAGGGGGCGCTGTGTCCCCAGGCCGCCCTGTAATGTCCCTGTCCCGGACAGCAGGGGGCGCTGCGTCCCCCCCTGGCCACCCTGTAATGTTCCTGTCCTGGACAGCAGGGCGCTGCATCCCCCGGCCGCCCTGTAATGTCCCTGTCCCGGACAGCAGGGGGCGCTGCACCCCCCCCCCCCCCCCCCCGCCGCCCTGTAATGTCCCTGTCCCGGACAGCAGGGGGCGCTGCGTCCCCCCCTGGCCACCCTGTAATGTTCCTGTCCTGGACAGCAGGGGGCGCTGTGTCCCCAGGCCGCCCTGTAATGTCCCTGTCCCGGACAGCATGGGGCGCTGCGTCCCCCCCTGGCCACCCTGTAATGTTCCTGTCCTGGACAGCAGGGGGCGCTGTGTCCCCAGGCCGCCCTGTAATGTCCCTGTCCCGGACAGCAGGGGGCGCTGCGTCCCCCCCTGGCCACCCTGTAATGTTCCTGTCCTGGACAGCAGGGGGCGCTGTGTCCCCAGGCCACCCTATAATGTCCCTGTCCTGGACAGCAGGGGGCGCTGCGTCCCTCCCCCTGGCCACCCTATAATGTCCCTGTCCTGGACAGCAGGGGGCGCTGCGTCCCTCCCCCTGGCCACCCTGTAATGTCCGTGTCCCGGACAGCAGGGGGCGCTGTGTCCCCCCCGGCCGCCCTGTAATGTCCCTGTCCTGGACAGCAGGGGGCGCTGTGTCCCCCCCCCCGGCCGCCCTGTAATGTCCCTGTCCCAGACAGCAGGGGGGCGCTGAATCCCCCCTGGCCACCCTGTAATGTCCCTGTCCTGGACAGCAGGGGGGGGCGCTGCGTCGTCCCTGGCCACCCTGTAATGTCCCTGTCCCGGACAGCAGGGGGCGCTGCATAACCCCCTGCCCACCCTGTAATGTCCCTGTCCCGGACAGCAGGGGGCGCTGCGTCCCCCCGGCCGCCCTGTAATGTCCCGGACAGCAGGGGGCGCTGAGTCCCCCCCGGCCACCCTGTAATGTCCCTGTCCCGGACAGCAGGGGGCGCTGCGTCCCCCCGGCCGCCCTGTAATGTCCCGGACAGCAGGGGGCGCTGAGTCCCCCCCGGCCACCCTGTAATGTCCCTGTCCCGGACAGCAGGGGGCGCTGCCCCCCCCCCCCCCCCCGGCCGCCCTGTAATGTCCCTGTCCCGGACAGCAGGGGTCGCTGCGTTCCCGGCCGCCCTGTAATGTCCCTGTCCTGGACAGCAGGGAGCGCTGCGTCCCCCCCCCCCCCCGGCCGCCCTGTAATGTCCCTGTCCCTGACAGCAGGGGTCGCTGTGTTCCTGGCCACCCTGTAATGTCCCTGTCCCGGACAGCAGGGGGTGCTGCGCCCCCCCCCCCCCCCCCCAGCCGCCCTGTAATGTCCCTGTCCCGGACAGCGCTGGCCGCCCTGTAATGTCCCTGTCCCGGGCAGCAGGGGGCGCTGCACACCCCCCCCCCCCAGCCGCCCTGTAATGTCCCTGTCCCTGACAGCAGGGGTCGCTGCGTTCCCGGTCGCCCTGTAATGTCCCTGTCCCGGACAGCAGGGGGCACTGTGTCCCCCCAGCCGCCCTGTAATGTCTCTGGCCCGGGCAGCAGGGGGCGCTGCGTCCCCCCCCCCCCCCTGGCCACCCTGTAATGTCCCTGTCCCGGACAGCAGGGGGCGCTGCGTCCCCCCCCCCCCCTGGCCACCCTGTAATGTCCCTGTCCCGGACAGCAGGGGGCGCTGCGCCCCCCCCCCCAGCCGCCCTGTAATGTCCCTGTCCTGGACAGCAGGGGGCGCTGCACCCCCCCAGCCACCCTATAATGTAATGTCCCTGTCCCGGACAGCAGGGGGCGCTGCGCCCCCCCCCCCCAGCCGCCCTGTAATGTCCCTGTCCTGGACAGCAGGGGGCGCTGCACCCCCCCAGCCGCCCTATAATGTAATGTCCCTGTCCCGGACAGCAGGGGGCGCTGCACCCCCCCCCTCCAGCCGTCCTGTAATGTCCCTGTCCCGGACAGCAGGGGGCGCTGCGCCCCCCCCTCCCAGCCGCCCTGTAATGTCCCTGTCCCGGACAGCAGGGGGCGCTGCGCCCCCCCCCTCCCAGCCGCCCTGTAATGTCCCTGCGTTCCTGTTGCTCGGGGGATGTGACCGCTTCTGGTTATTTATTGTCCAGCGTTTCCGTCTTTCCACATCCTGACCGTCACACTGGGGAGCCCGCGGCCCTGGAACAATGCTCAGGTTTCTAGGGGCCAGTTCCCGTTGTCTGCCCTTCCAGCGGGCAGGAAGCGGCTTAATGTCCTTGTATATGTGTGTGCGCGGTGACAGCAGATAACAGCAGGAAGGCGCAGCGTGGCCCGCGATGACACCGAGTGACCCGCCGCGCTGGCAACACCCTCAGAACATCATCACTGCGCCTGCCAGTGCCGATCTTTGCCGTTCTCCTCTATGTGTACTATGTATATAACTCCTGATTACATAGGCAGGTTCTGCTTCCTTCATAGGGACTGAACCTTCCTCTGATTGAACACTCTTTGCAGTCTCTAATGACATGAAACACACACAGTGCTCCTAAGTAGACAGGGATCATGTGACCCGGCTTAGGGTCACATGATGGAACAAAATCAGAGTACAGGTGATGGGAGTGGTCTGAGTACAGGTGATGGGAGTGGTCTGAGTACAGGTGATGGGAGTGGTCTGAGTACAGGTGATGGGAGTGGTCTGAGTACAGGTGATGGGAGTGGTCTGAGTACAGGTGATGGGGGTGGGCTGCATACAGGTGATGGGAGTGGTCTGAGTACAGGTAATGGGAGTGGTCTGAGTACAGGTGATGGGGGTGGTCTGATTTCAGGTTGATGGGAGTGGTCTGATTTCAGGTGATGGGAGTGGTCTGAGTTCAGGTTACGGGAGTGGTCTGAGTTCAGGTGATGGGAGTGGTTTGAGTTCAGGTTACGGGAGTGGGCTGATTTCAGGTGATGGGAGTGGTCTGAGTTCAGGTAACAGGAGTGGGTTGAGTTCAGGTGATGGGAGTGGTCTGAGTTCAGGTAACGGGAGCGGGCTGAGTTCAGGTGATGGGAGCGGTCTGAGTACAGGTGATGGGAGTGGTCTGAGTACAGGTGATGGGAGTGGTCTGAGTACAGGTGATGGGGTGGGCTGCATACAGGTGATGGGAGTGGTCTAAGTTCAGGTGATGGGAGTGGTCTGATTTCAGGTTGATGGGAGTGGTCTGATTTCAGGTGATGGGAGTGGTTTGAGTTCATGTTACGGGAGTAGGCTGATTTCAGGTGATGGGAGTGGTCTGAGTTCAGGTAACGGGAGTGGGTTGAGTTCAGGTGATGGGAGTGGTCTGAGTTCAGGTGACGGGAGTGGGCTGAGTTCAGGTGATGGGAGTGGTGTGAGTTCAGGTAACGGGAGCGGGCTGAGTTCAGGTGATGGGAGCGGTCTGAGTACAGGTGATGGGAGTGGTCTGAGTACAGGTGTTGGGAGTGGTCTGAGTACAGGTGATGGGGTGGGCTGCATACAGGTGATGGGAGTGGTCTAAGTTCAGGTGATGGGAGTGGTCTGATTTCAGGTTGATGGGAGTGGTCTGATTTCAGGTGATGGGAGTGGTCTGAGTTCAGGTTACGGGAGTGGTCTGAGTTCAGGTGATGGGAGTGGGCTGATTTCAGGTGATGGGAGTGGTCTGAGTTCAGGTTACGGGAGTGGGTTGAGTTCAGGTGATGGGAGTGGTCTGAGTTCAGGTAACGGGAGCGGTCTGAGTACAGGTGATGGGAGCGGTCTGAGTACAGGTGATGGGAGTGGTCTGAGTACAGGTGATGGGAGTGGTCTGAGTACAGGTGATGGGAGTGGACTGAGTTCAGGTGATGGGAGTGGACTGAGTACAGGTGATGGGAGTGGTCTGAGTACAGGTGACAGGCGTGGTTTGATTTCAGGTGATGGGAGTGGGCTGAGTACAGGTGATGGGAGTGGTTTGAGTTCAGGTGATGGGAGTGGGCTGAGTACAGGTGATGGGAGTGGTCTGAGTTCAGGTGATGAGATTGGGACTCCTTATAATGGGCACAGCGGGTGTACAGACCCGGGAACTCACCACATGGATGGTGGGAACCCCTCATAATGGGCACAGTGGGTGTACAGACCCGGGGAACTCAGCACAGGGATGGTGGGAACTCCTCATAATGGGGCACAGCGGGTGTACAGACCCGGGAACTCAGCACAGGGATGGTGGGAACCCCTCATAATGGGGCACAGCGGGTGTACAGACCCGGGGAACTCAGCACATGGATGGTGGGAACCCCTCATAATGGGCACAGCGGGTGTACAGACCCGGGGAACTCAGCACAGGGATGGTGAGAACCCCTCATAATGGGCACAGCAGGTGTACAGACCCGGGAACTCAGCACAGGGATGGTGGGAACTCCTCATAATGGGCACAGCGGGGGGTACAGACCCGGGAACTCAGCACAGGGATGGTGGGAACCCCTCATAATGGGCACAGCGGGTGTACAGACCAGGGAACTCAGCACAGGGATGGTGGGAACCCCTCATAATGGGCACAGCAGGTGTACAGACCCGGGAACTCGGCACAGGGATCTCACCATTATATAGTGTCCCTATAGATGTGGAAGAGTTGGCGGTGGAGGTTGGAGAAAGAGGAAGACGATATTACTGTGTGTAAATCACGCTGACACATTTATAACGTCAGTAAATTGCTGTCATTGCATGGTGTGTGTGTGTGTGAAGGTCGGCCTGAATGTGGAAGAAGAATTATCAGCTGTCCTGAGAATGCCCGGCATGTTCTGAACCCGCCTTCTCTACAGCTACAAAGGAACTATAAATCTCAGCATGGCTGGCGGTTCTGTTCATCGCTTCTTGCGGCTCACACACGTTACAATCTGCCATCTGAATTTCTGATCAGTTTAAATTGGGTCCTCTGGGATGTGGGTGGCGGTCATGCTGTTGGGTGTATAATTTGACGTCAGTGTTTTTTACTCCCCCTTTATTGGGGTCTTGAATGTCTCTGGTCTGGGTTTCTCCGGGTCTCCTTTTCACTGCCTGTTGGCTTGGCGTCACAGAACTTCGGTCAGCAATGGTTCATCAGGTGGAGGAACGGCGCTACACTACTAGATCAGGCGGACATTGGCGGAAGTTTCTTCTATGGTGATGAGATATTCTGTTTCTGTGCCATTCATGATGTTGGTGGTGGCCACCAGTAGAATATTCTTCACTGGTAATGAAACGTTCTGTTTTGAGGTCGGTCATGCCTTTGGTGGTGGCGGTCAGTGCAGTATTCTTCTCTGGTAATGAGATGTTCCATTTTTGTGCCGTCCATGCTTTTGGCGGTGGTGGTCGGTGGTCAGTGGAGTACTTTTTACTGGTAATGAGATGTTCCGTTTCGGTGTTGGTCACACCTTTGGTGGTGGTGGTCAGTAGAGTATTCTTCGCCCGTAATGAGATGTTCCGTTTCGGGATTGGTCACAACTTTGGTGGTGGCGATCAGTAGAGTATTCTTCGGTGGTAATGAGATGTTCTGTTTCGGGGTTGGTCACACCTTTGGTGGTGGTGGTCAGCAGAGTATTCTTCGCTGGTAATGAGATGTTCCGTTTCGGGATTGGTCACAACTTTGGTGGTGGCGATCAGTAGAGTATTCTTCGCCGGTAATGAGATGTTCCGTTTCGGGGTCGGTCACAGCTTTGGTGGTGGCGTTCAGTAGACTATTCTTCGCTGGTAATGAGATGTTCCAATTTCGGGGTTGGTCACACCTTTGGTGGTCAGTAGAGTATTCTTCTCTGGTAATGAGATGTTCTGTTTCGGGGGTTGGTCACACTTTTGGTGGTGGCGTTCAGTGGAGTATTCTTCGCTGGTAATGAGATGTTCTGTTTCGGGGTTGGTCACACCTTTTGGCGGTCAGTAGAGTAGTCTTCGCTGGTAATGAGATGTTCCGTTTCAGGGTTGGTCACACCTTTGGTGGTGGCGTTCAGTAGAGTACAATACTCTACAATACTCTACTCTACTCTACTGACCGCCAACGCCAAAAGGTGTGACCAACCCCGAAACGGAACATCTCATTACCAGCGAAGAATACTCTACTGACCGCCACTGTCAAAGGTGTGACCAACCCCCGAAACAGAAGATCTCATTACCAGCGAAGAATACTCTACTGACCGCCACCACCAAAGGTGTGACCAACCCCGAAACAGAAGATCTCATTACCAGCGAAGAATACTCTACTGAATGCCAAAGTCAAAGGTGTGACCAACCCCGAAATGGAACATCTCATTACCAGCGAAGAATACTCTACTGACCGCGAACTTCAAAAGGTGTGACCAACCCCGAAACAGAACATCTCATTACCAGCAAAGAAAACTCCTTCTGACCGCCACCACCAAAGGTGTGACCAACCCCAAAACAGAACATCTCATTACCAGCGAAGAATACTCCTTCTGACCGCCACCACCAAAGGTGTGACCGACCCCGAAATGGAACATCTCATTGCCAGCGAAGACTACTCTACTGACCGCCAAAAGGTGTGACCAACCCCGAAACAGAACATCTCATTACCAGCGAAGAATACTCCACTGAACGCCACCACCAAAAGTGTAATGAGATGAGATGTTAATGAGATGTTTCGTTTTGGGGTTGGTCACACCTTTGGTGGTGGAGATCAGTAGATAATTCTTCTCTGGTAATGAGATGTTCCGTTTCGGGGTTGGTCACACTTTTTGGCGTTGGCGTTCAGTGGAGTATTCTTCGTTGGTAATGAGATGTTCCAGTTTCGGGGTTGGTCACACCTTTGGTGGTGGCGGTCAGTAGAGTATTCTTCGCTGGTAATGAGATGTTCCGTTTCGGGGTTGGTCACACCTTTTGGCGTTGGCGTTCAGTAGAGTATTCTTCGCTGGTAATGAGATGTTCCTGTTTCGGGGTTGGTCACACCTTTTGGTGGTGGTGGTCAGTAGAGTATTCTTCGCTGGTAATGAGATGTTCCAGTTTCGGGGTTGGTCACACCTTTTGGTGGTGGTGGTCAGTAGAGTATTCTTCGCTGGTAATGAGATGATCCAGTTTCGGGGTTGGTCACACCTTTTGGCGGTCAGTAGAGTATTCTTCGCTGGTAATGAGATGTTCCAGTTTCGGGGTTGGTCACACCTTTGGTGGTGGCGGTCAGTAGAGTATTCTTCGGTGGTAATGAGATGTTCCGTTTCTGGGTTGGTCACACCTTTGGTGGTGGTGGTGGTCAGTAGAGTATTCTTCGCTGGTAATGAGATGTTCCAGTTTCAGGGTTGGTCACACCTTTTGGCGGTCAGTAGAGTATTCTTCGCTGGAAATGAGATATTCGGTTTCAGGGTTGGTCACACCTTTGGCGTTGGCGGTCAGTAGAGTATTCTTCGCTGGTAATGAGATGTTCTGTTTCGGGGTTGGTCACACCTTTTGGCGGTCAGTAGAGTATTCTTCGGTGGTAATGAGATGTTCCTGTTTCGGGGTTGGTCACACCTTTTGGTGGTGGTGGTCAGTAGAGTATTCTTCGCTGGTAATGAGATGTTCCAGTTTCGGGGTTGGTCACACCTTTTGGTGGTGGTGGTCAGTAGAGTATTCTTCGCTGGTAATGAGATGATCCAGTTTCGGGGTTGGTCACACCTTTTGGCGGGCAGTAGAGTATTCTTCGCTGGTAATGAGATGTTCCAGTTTCGGGGTTGGTCACACCTTTGGTGGTGGCGGTCAGTAGAGTATTCTTCGGTGGTAATGAGATGTTCCGTTTCGGGGTTGGTCACACCTTTGGTGGTGGTGGTCAGTAGAGTATTCTTCGCTGGTAATGAGATGTTCCAGTTTCAGGGTTGGTCACACCTTTTGGCGGTCAGTAGAGTATTCTTCGCTGGAAATGAGATGTTCTGTTTCAGGGTTGGTCACACCTTTGGCGTTGGCGGTCAGTAGAGTATTCTTCGCTGGTAATGAGATGTTCAGTTTCGGGGTTGGTCACACCTTTTGGCGGTCAGTAGAGTATTCTTCGGTGGTAATGAGATGTTCCGTTGCTGTGCCGGTCACACCTTTGACTTTGGCGGTCAGTAGAGTAGTCTTCGCTGGTAATGAGATGTTCCAGTTTCAGGGTTGGTCACACCTTTTGGCGGTCAGTAGAGTATTCTTCGCTGGAAATGAGATGTTCTGTTTCAGGGTTGGTCACACCTTTGGCGTTGGCGGTCAGTAGAGTATTCTTCGCTGGTAATGAGATGTTCCGTTTCGGGGTCGGTCACACCTTTTGGCGGTCAGTAGAGTATTCTTCGCTGGAAATGAGATGTTCTGTTTCAGGGTTGGTCACACCTTTGGCGTTGGTGGTCAGTAGAGTACTCTTCGCTGGTAATGAGATGTTCCGTTTCGGGGTTGGTCACACCTTTGGTGGTGGTGGTCAGTAGAGTACTCTTCGCTGGTAATGAGATGTTCCAGTTTCGGGGTTGGTCACACCTTTTGGTGGTCAGTAGAGTATTCTTCATTGGTAATGAGATGTTCCAGTTTCGGGGTTGGTCACACCTTTGGTGGTGGCGGTCAGTGGAGTATTCTTCGGTGGTAATGAGATGTTCCGTTGCGGTGCCGGTCACGCCTTTTGGCGGTCAGTAGAGTATTCTTCGGTGGTAACGAGATGTTCCGTTGCGGTGCCGGTCACGCTGGGCTCCTCTGTTTTTCTGCTCTCTCCTGCATACTTGTAGCATAAAAAAACATCCAAAATGAGAGCCGCATAAACCAAAACACGGATAAAGCTCCGCTCAGAAGGGAACGCGGACCAGGCGGCTCAGCTTCTTTCCATGCTGAGATGGATAATATAATGATTGTGTCGCTGAGCTGTGTTCTGCCAGTACACTGCTGTACTACTACCCCCGTCTTATTAATACTCCTCTCCTCCCTTCCTCCTCTCATTACTACTTGTGATTAATACTCCCCACACAATCCCTTCCTGCTGGCGTCCTATGGGGGTCATGTATGCGAGGATGGCATGGGCTCATGGGGAAGGTTACCCAGGAAAGAAGAGGAATAACCCCCCCCCACCACCAATACTCCTCTAATTATTACTCTCAATAACACTCCTCTACTTCGTACCCCTAACAGTTACTCCCTCCATAGAGTTCTCTTCTACCTTCAGACTTGTCTCCTCTCATTAGTACTACCTGCAGTGTTACTCTCTCCAGCATCCCTCCTACGACTGTCCCCTCTAATACTCCTCTCCATCACCCCGGCAGTACTATGCATACTCCTTCCAGGGTTATTATTAATACTCTTAGTAATAGCTTCATCATTCAGACCCGTCTGCTGGGAGGATTAATCTCCAGTCTCTCAGTGATGACTTCGGGGTTCAGCGCTCCCCCATATACATTGACAAATACTCTGTCCTCTCATTAATACCCGGGTGTGTAATGTGATTGTCCCCACCCCCCTCTTATTAATACTCTGTCCTCTCATTAATACCCGGGTGTGTAACGTGATTGTCCCCACCCCCCTCCGACTCTCTCTTATTAATACTCTGTCCTCTCATTAATACCCGGGTGTGTAACGTGATTGTCCCCACCCCCCTCCGACTCTCTCTTATTAATACTCTGTGCTGGTTACTCCTCTAATTATTACAGTTTCCACACTAACTGTGTCCAGGTGTTACCCGGGGTGTCTCCCACATACTTCTCTCCGTTTTCTATCTCATCGTTCCTCCCCCTCTCTGTCTCTGAGTATCTCTCTGTATCTCATCTCCCTTCTGTCACTCTCTTTCATCTCCAGCTTCTCCATTCCCACCATCAACCTTTGTCTCCTTTCCTCTCCCAGTCTGTGTTGTGTTACTTCCCCTCTCATAATACTTCTCTTTCTCTTCCCTATACTCCTCTCCGTTTCTCTCCCTTCCATCTCCTAACCTCAGATCTCTCTTCCAGTCCCTCTCTGTCTCCTTATTGCTTTCCTATCACTCCTTTCCTCCACCTTGGACTCCTCTCCTCCACCTTGTACTCCTCTACTCTACCCTGTACTCCTCTCCTCCATCCTATACTCCTCTACTCTTCCCTGTACTCCTCTCCTCCATCCTATACTCCTCTCCTCCACCTCATACTCCTCTCCTCCACCTTGTACTCCTCTACTCTACCCTGTACTCCTCTCCTCCATCCTATACTCCTCTCCTCCACCTCATACTCCTCTCCTCCACCTTGTACTCCTCTACTCTACCCTGTACTCCTCTCCTCCACATCATACTCACCTCCTCTATTCTGTACTTCTCTCCTCCATCCTGTAGTTCTCTCCTTGTTCTTATCTCTCTTTGGTGCTCTCTCCTTTTTCCTCTTATCAATCAGTTTCACTATCTATCCTCTCATTTCTCTTCTCTCTCATTCTCCTCTTCTCTCCTCTTTTTTCTTCTCTATTATCTTTCCTTTCCATTTCCCTTCTTTCTTTCCCTTCCATTCCCTTTCCTCCTCTTCTCTCTCATTTCTCTTCACTTTTCTCTCCTCTCCTTCCCTTCCATTCCCTTTCCTCCTCTTCTCTCTCATTTCTCTTCTCTTCTCTTTCCCTTCCCATTCTCTCCTCTCTCTTCCCCCTCCCTTCCATTCCCTTTCCTCTTCTACTCTCCTTTCTCTTTCCCTTTCCTCCTCTCCTCTCTCTTTCCCTTGTCTTCTCTCCTTTTCTCTCACATCCCTGCCTCTCCCATTTTCTTCTGTCTCTCTTCTCCCTCTTACTGTTCCATGTTCTCTCCTTTTATCTTCCCTTCCATCCTCTCTCGTTACCTTTCATTCTCTGCACTCTTTTTTTCCCTTCCATCCTCTCCTCTCTTTTTTCCTTCCCTTCTCTCCTCTCTACTCATCTCCTCTCCTCTGTCCCCTCTCTCTCACATACCTTCTCTCCTCTCCTTCTCTCCTCTTCTCTTCTCTTCTCTTCTCTTCTCTTCTCTTCTCTCCTCTCCTCTCCTCTCACACCCCTGCCTCTCCCCTTTTCTTCTCTCCTCTCTATTTCCCTTCTCTCTTCTTGCTTTCCCTTCTTTTCTCTCCTCTCTTCTCCTCTCTCTTCTCCTTCCATCCTCTCCTGTCTTCTTTCTTTCCCTTTCCTCCTCTCCTCTCTCTTTCCCTTTTATCCTTTCGTCTCACATCCCTGCCTCTCCCCTTTACTTCTCTTCTCTTCCCTACATTCTCGGAGTACCTGTCTCTCTTCTCCCTCTTTCTGTTCCGTGTTCTCTTTTTTTATCAGTATCTATCTGTTCTCTCCTTTCTTCCCCCTTTCTCTTCTCTCCTCTCTCATACGTATCTCCCCCCCCTTATCTACTCCCTTCCATTCTCAGGGTACCTGTCTCTTCTCTCCTCTCTCATACATATCCTCTGTCTCTTCTCTCCTCTCTCATACATATCCTCTGTCTCTTCTCTCCTCTCTCATACATATCCTCTGTCTCTTCTCTCCTCTCTCATACATATCCTCTGTCTCTTCTCTCCTCTCTCATACATATCCTCTGTCTCTTCTCTCCTCTCTCATACATATCCTCTGTCTCTTCTCTCCTCTCTCATACATATCCTCTGTCTCTTCTCTCCTCTCTCGTACATATCCTCTGTCTCTTCTCTCCTCTCTCATACATATCCTCTGTCTCTTCTCTCCTCTCTCATATATATCCTCTGTCTCTTCTCTCTCATACATATCCTCTGTCTCTTCTCTCCTCTCTCATACATATTCTCTGTCTCTTCTCTCTCATACATATCCTCTGTCTCTCCTCTCCTCTCTTATACATATCCTCTGTCTCTTCTCTCCTCTCTCATACATATCCTCTGTCTCTTCTCTCCTCTCTCATACATATTCTCTGTCTCTTCTCTCTCATACATATCCTCTGTCTCTCCTCTCCTCTCTTATACATATCCTCTGTCTCTTCTCTCCTCTCTCATACATATTCTCTGTCTCTTCTCTCTCATACATATCCTCTGTCTCTCCTCTCCTCTCTTATACATATCCTCTGTCTCTTCTCTCCTCTCTCATACATATCCTCTGTCTCTTCTCTCCTCTCTCATACATATCCTCTGTCTCTTCTCTCCTCTCTCATACATATCCTATGTCTCTTCTCTCCTCTCTCATACATATCCTCTGTCTCTTCTCTCCTCTCTCATACATATCCTCTGTCTCTTCTCTCTCATACATATCCTCTGTCTCTCCTCTCTCATACATATCCTCTGTCTCTTCTCTCTCATACATATCCTCTGTCTCTTCTCTCCTCTCTCATACATATCCTCTGTCTCTTCTCTCCTCTCTCATACATATCCTCTGTCTCTTCTCTCTCATACATATCCTCTGCCCCCCCCATCTACTCCCTCCATTCTCAGGGTACCTGTCTCTTCTCTCATACATATCCTCTGCCCCCCCCCCCATCGGCTCCCTCCATTCTCAGAGTACCTGTCTCTTCTCTCTCATACATATCCTCTACCCCCCCCCATCTGCTCCCTCCATTCTCAGAGTACCTGTCTCTTCTCTCATACATATCCTCTGTCTCTTCTCTCATACATATCCTCTGTCTCTCCTCTCCTCTCTTATACATATCCTCTGCCCCCCCCATCTGCTCCCTCCATTCTCAGGGTACCTGTCTCTTCTCTTATACATATCCTCTACCCCCCCCCCCCCCATCTGCTCCCTCCATTCTCAGGGTACCTGTCTCCTCTCTTATACATATCCTCTCCCCCCCCCCCATCTGCTCCCTCCATTCTCAGGGTACCTGTCTCCTCTCTTATACATATCCTCTACCCCCCCCCCCCCCATCGGCTCCCTCCATTCTCAGAGTACCTGTCTCTTCTCTCATACATATCCTCTGTCTCTTCTCTCCTCTCTCATACATATCCTCTGCCCCCCCCCTTATCTACTCCCTCCATTCTCAGAGTACCTGTCTCTTCTTTTATACATATCCTCTGCCCCCCCATCGGCTCCCTCCATTCTCAGGGTACCTGTCTCTTCTCTTATACATATCCTCTGCCCCCCCCCCCATCTGCTCCCTCCATTCTCAGGGTACCTGTCTCCTCTCTTATACATATCCTCTGCCCCCCCCCCTTATCTACTCCCTCCATTCTCAGGGTACCTGTCTCTTCTCTCTCATACATATCCTCTGCCCCCCCATCTACTCCCTCCATTCTCAGAGTACCTGTCTCTTCTCTTATACATATCCTCGCCCCCCCCCCCATCTGCTCCCTCCATTCTCAGGGTACCTGTCTCTTCTCTTATACTTATCCCCTCCCCCCCCCCATCGGCTCCCTCCATTCTCAGGGTACCTGTCTCTTCTCTCCTCTCTTATACATATCCTCTGCCCCCCCCCCATCTGATCCCTCCATTCTCGGAGTACTTGCCTCTCCTTCCTCTCTTCACTTCACTTGTTGGACTTACTTCAGCCTGAATCCCACCCTGCAGTCACCCCCCCCCCCCCCCGGGTACACCCCTCTTATGCCCTGTCCCCCTGTCCCCAGACCTACCCCCTGCCCACACCCTCCTCTCCTCCTCCATTACCTGGAATTGTCAGAACTTCTCCATCCCTGAAAGTCTCCCCCATTCTCCAGAGGGTGATTAGATATTTATTCTCCCCCCCCCCCCCCCCCCCCCCCCACACACACACAGATACGCTCACCAGTCACCAGATAAATATTTGCAGCTCTGCGAAAGCCAAAATCTCCGGGTTCTGATCTCCAGCATTCTCTCCAAGTTTCAGGGTTGTGACCAGAACCTCCTCTGCCTCCTCCTCCTTCTCCTTTTCTAAGTACCCCCCCCCCTCCTGTAGGTCTCTCCACCGCTGTCAGATCCACTTGGACCGCTGTCAGGGTCGGGGATAACGTGGGTGACCCTTTTTTTTTTTTACCTTGGTGACATCCAGCCAGGAAGGGGTTAAGCTGCAAAGCTTATGATAACAAGCCTTTTGTCACTGAGTCAGGGGAAGGAAAGAAGGAAGCCTGCCTCCGGATAATAGGAATTTCTGTGCCCCAGCCACTTCCAGCAGCTACGATCTCATGGATGGGAGCGAAGGGACTCACAGATGGGAACCGGTTAACGACGCCGTGGATGTATCTCTGTAATTGCTCTCTGGCCAGCGAGACTCTCCTCTGAATCTTTCAAAGAGGGCGCAGAGTGGCTCAAGTCCCCCTTCTTCTTGGCGTATGGGTAAGAGTAGAGTCAAGACCCTCTACAAAATGCTCGGGAGATGGGTGCTGGTGTTCTTGGCCAGTTGGGTGGTTTGCCACGGCTCTCAGGAAGCCCAGAACCTCACCATTGCGGTGCTGCTGCCCAAAACCAGCACCTCATACCCGTGGGCACTGCCCAGGGTCGGACCCGCCATCCAGATGGCCATCGACCGCGTCAACGCCGACCGCGACCTCCTCCCGGACTTTCACCTCTGGGCGGTTTACGGCGACACCGAGGACAAGCACAAGAGGTGCTCCGAGTCGGCCGCCCCGGTGACCGCGGTGGACATGCAGTTCCTCTACCACCCGTACGTCTTCCTGGGCCCAGCGTGCATTTATTCGGCCGCTCCGGTGGTCCGCTTTACCGAGCACTGGAAGGTCCCCCTGATCACGGCCGGAGCTTCGGCATTTGGGTTCGGAGTCAAGGATGAGGAGTACAAATACATCACCAGGACGGGAGTTGTCCACTCCAAGCTGGCCCAGTTTTTGATGCACATCCACCAGCAGTACAACTGGAGCAGTCGTGCCATGCTCATATACAGCGACGACAAGGACGACCGCGCCTGCTACTTCACCATCGAGGGAGCCTTCGTGGAGCTGCCAAAGTTTAACAATATGACCGTGGTGGATACGAACATGAAACAGGACGGAGTGATCAACCACACCTCCACCATCCAGTACATCAAGCAGAAAGGGCGCAGTAAGTAAAAACTTGCCATCTTTGTTCGCCAACTTGAGGGGGTATGATGCAACACCAACAAGTTTCTCTAACAACTACTTGTAGGCTTCATGAAGACCTACAAGTCCATTCAGGGCTGTAGATCACAAGCAGTTGTGCAGAACTATAACTCCCACCATCTTATAGACCCACAAAACCATTCAGGGTTGTAGACTCACAAAACCATTCTGGATTGTAGACCACAAAACCATTCTGGGTTATAGACCCACAAAACCATTCTGGGTTGTAGACCACAAAACCATTCCGGGTTGTAGACCACAAAACCATTCCGGGTTGTAGACCACAAAACCATTCCGGGTTGTAGACCACAAAACCATTCCGGGTTGTAGACCACAAAACCATTCTGGGTTATAGACCCACAAAACCATTCCGGGTTATAGACCCACAAAACCATTCCGGGTTGTAGACCACAAAACCATTCCGGGTTGTAGACCACAAAACCATTCCGGGTTGTAGACCCACAAAACCATTCAGGCTCGTAGACCACACGCATTTGTAGATGCACAAGTCCCAGATAAACATAGACCTGTGCAGAACCATAACTCTCAGCATGCAAATAACCATTTTATAGACCAACAAATCCATTAGGGGTTTTAGAGCACAAGCAGTTGTAGACGTACAAGACCCATAACTCTCAGCATGCAAATAGCCATCTTGTAGACCCACAAGACCATTCAGGGTTGTAGACCACAAGCAGTTGTAGATGTACTAGTCCCAGGTCAACATAGACCTGTTTAGAACCATAACTCCCAGCATGCAAATAACCATTTTGTAGACCCACAAAACTATTCAGGCTTGTACACATAAAAGTCCCATAACTCTCAACATGCAGGTAGCCACCTTAAAGACCCAAAAAACATTGAGGGCTGTAGATCTCAAGCAGTTGTAGATGTACAAGTCCAAGGCAAACATAGACCTGTGCAGAACCATAACTCTCAGCATGCAAATAACCATTTTATAGACCAACAAAACCATTAGGGGTTGTAGACTACAAGCAGTTGTAGACGTACAAGACCCATAACTCTCAGCATGCAAATAGCCATCTTGTAGACCCACAAGACCATTCAGGTGTGTAGACCACAAGCAGTTGTAGATGTACTAGTCCCAGGTCAACATAGACCTGTTTAGAACCATAACTCCCAGCATGCAAATAACCATTTTGTAGATCCACAAAACCATTCAGGCTTGTAGACCACAAGGAGTTGTAGACATACAAGTCCCATGTAAACCTAGACCTGTGCGGAACTATAACTCTCTGCATACAAATAACCATTTTGTAGACCCACAAGACCATTCGGGATTGTAGACCACAAGGAGTTGTAGGCATAACAGTCCCATAACTCTCAGCATGCAGATAGCCACCTTGAAGACCCAAAAACCATTGAGGGCTGTAGATCCCAAGCAGTTGTAGATGTACAAGTCCAAGGCAAACATAGACCTGTGCGGAACCGTAACTCCCAGCATGCAAATAGCCATCTTGTAGACCCACAAAACCATTCAAGGTTGTAGACCACAAAACCATTCAAGGTTGTAGACCACAAAACCATTCAAGGTTGTAGACCACAAAACCATTCAAGGTTGTAAACCACAAAACCATTCAAGGTTGTAGACCCACAAAACCATTCAGGGTTGTAGACCCACAAAACCATTCCGGGTTGTAGACCCACAAAACCATTCCGGGTTGTAGACCCACAAAACCATTCCGGGTTGTAGACCACAAAACCATTCTGGGTTGTAGACCACAAAACCATTCAAGGTTGTAGACCCACAAAACCATTCAAGGTTGTAGACCCACAAAACCATTCAAGGTTGTAGACCCACAAAACCATTCAAGGTTGTAGACCACAAAACCATTCAAGGTTGTAGACCACAAAACCATTCTGGGTTGTAGACCACAAAACCATTCAAGGTTGTAGACCACAAAACCATTCAAGGTTGTAGACCACAAAACCATTCAAGGTTGTAGACCCACAAAACCATTCAAGGTTGTAGACCACAAAACCATTCAAGATTGTATGCCCACAAAACCATTCCGGGTTGTAGACCACAAAACCATTCAAGGTTGTAGACCACAAAACCATTCAAGGTTGTAGACCACAAAACCATTCAAGGTTGTAGACCACAAAACCAGGTTGTAGACCACAAATCCATTCAAGGTTGTAGACCACAAAACCATTCAAGGTTGTAGACCCACAAAACCATTCCGGGTTGTAGACCACAAAACCATTCAAGGTTGTAGACCACAAAACCATTCAAGGTTGTAGACCCACAAGCAGTTACAGGCATACAAGTCCCATGTAAACATAGACCTATGCGGAACCATAACTCCCAGCATGCAAATAACCATCTTGTAGACCCACAAGACCATTCATAGTTGTACACCGAAAAGATCTTGCAAAGGGCAGTTCTAGCCACCAACTGCCTAGATAAAGTGGTAGCGTGCTGGAAAATGTTTGAGGCATTTTCCAGCATGCTGGATCTCACATCCAATTAGCATTCTTTCGATCAGCTTCTTTGACACGACTCTTTAAATGTTCATAAAAAGGTCACCATGGCGGCTGTAGATGACGAGTCGTCACAATGCGGGTCGGGGGACAAGGGTCAATGACAGCGGTTGTATTCAGGCGTTACATTATGTCTACGGCCGCGTTGGCAGGAATACGCGCGGTTCCGCTTCCCTGCCCGTTAACTGAATTCGTATTGATGGAGACAGAAATTAACTTTTGGCAGTTAAGAAGACATTAATGTTTAATTCCGCGGAGCCTCCGCCGCATTCTGTTCTTCGCCTGCTGGGGAAAGGGGCGCCCGAGGCCGGCGCTGCATGTCGCTGTTGGCTGCAGGTTGGGAATTCTGCGCTGAGGGTGGGGGGGAGGCGGGGTTGGTGGTGACAACGGAGGAAAGGTGTGGCTGGGCAAGCATTGGACATTTAATGAGTCCGAATATCTGCTGGAGGAGTCGAGGATCAGCAAAATTCCTCAGGGTCAGGCGGCTGCTGCTGCGTACAGCTGTGTCTCTCTCTCCTCCCGGGTTCCTGGTATCTGCAGGAGTGGAAAGACAGAATAATAGCTGGGGGGGGGGGGGCTGTATTCTGTAGAACTGCAGGTCCCAGCATGTGCATTTTCTTGTAGCAGAACCACAAGTCCCAGCACATCTGCAGACTTGTAACAGCAGCAGGACTACAAAACACAGCTAGACCCAATGCAGAACTACAAGTCCTAGCAGACCTTTAAATGTAGCAGGACTACAAGACACAGCATGCCTATAGACCCAATGCAGAACTAGAAGTCCTAGCAACAGGACTACAAGACACAGCATGCCTATAGACCCAATGGAGAGCCACAAGTCCTAGCAGCAGGACTACAAGACACAGCATGCCCATAGACCCGATGTAGAACCACAAGTCTTAGAAGACCTTTAAACGTAGCAGGACTACAAAACCCAGCATGCCCATATACGGGCTGTGGAACTACAAGTCCCAGCACACCCCGCAGACCTATCAAAGCAGCAGGACTGCAGCACATCTCAGCACACCCACAAGCCAACTGTGGAACCACAAGTCCCAGCACACGATAACAGCAGCAAGACTACAAGACACAGCATGCCCATAGACTCAATGGAGAGCCACAAGTCCTAGCATAAGGACTACAAGACACAGCATGCCCATAGACTCAATGCAGAACTAGAAGTCCTAGCAGCAGGACTACAAGACACAGCATGCCCATAGACCCAATGGAGAACCACAAGTCCTAGCAGCAGGACTACAAGAC
Source organism: Rana temporaria (assembly GCF_905171775.1). Lineage (NCBI taxonomy): Eukaryota > Metazoa > Chordata > Amphibia > Anura > Ranidae > Rana > Rana temporaria. The sequence goes on from NC_053501.1 coordinate 120,425,494, forward strand.
ACAGCATGCCCATAGACCCAATGGAGAACCACAAGTCCTAGCAGCAGGACTACAAGACGCAGCATGCCCATAGACCTGATGCAGAACTAGAAGTCCTAGCAGCAGGACTACAAGACGTAGCATGCCCATAGACCCAATGCAGAACTAGAAGTCCTAGCAGCAGGACTACAAGACACAGCATGCCCATAGACCTGATGCAGAACTAGAAGTCCTAGCAGCAGGACTACAAGACACAGCATGCCCATAGATAGACCCGATGCAGAACTAGAAGTCCTAGCAGAAGGACTACAAGACACAGCATGCCCATAGACCCGATGGAGAGCCACAAGTCCTAGCAGCAGGACTACAAGACGCAGCATGCCCATAGACCCGATGGAGAGCCACAAGTCCTAGCAGCAGGACTACAAGACGCAGCATGCCCATAGACCTGATGCAGAACTAGAAGTCCTAGCAGCAGGACTACAAGACGTAGCATGCCCATAGACCCAATGCAGAACTAGAAGTCCTAGCAGCAGGACTACAAGACGTAGCATGCCCATAGACCCAATGCAGAACTAGAAGTCCTAGCAGCAGGACTACAAGACACAGCATGCCCATAGACCCAATGCAGAACTAGAAGTCCTAGCAGCAGGACTACAAGACACAGCATGCCCATAGACCCGATGCAGAACTAGAAGTCCTAGCAGCAGGACTACAAGACACAGCATGCCCATAGACCCGATTCAGATCTAGAAGTCCTAGCAGCAGGACTACAAGACACAGCATGCCCATAGACCTAATGTAGAACCACAAGTCCCAACATGCCCACAGACCTAAGGTTAAAGCAACATGCAGAAAGTCCCGTTGTAGGACTACAAGTCCCAGGTTAAACGCTGACCTACTGCGACTCCAAAAAACATCTGTAGGGCTCCAGTAACCGACAAATCCGTTCACGACTCCACCCCGAGCTCCAGTAGCTGTGGAACTACAAGTACCAAAATGCAAACAATCGATAAACTGCCAGCTGGTTCTGGTGGAACTACAGGTCCCAGCATCCCGTGTCATCTTCTGAAGCGCAGAGGATGCTGGGACTTGTAGTTAGAGCTAGGCATTGCATAGATGATGGTAGCTCTAAGGGGCGGGCGATTGTACAATCGGATTGTATAGTGTATGATCAGCTTAAAGGCGAGAACATTTTTTTTAATTAAAATTCAGGTAAGACGTTAGAGCTTTCGCTCGATTGCACAATTCCGGAAGCAGCCAATCAGAAAGCGGCATCTGCCTGATTTTATTACAGCAGCCGGAAATCTGAGGTCCGCTGAATACGCGCAATAATATAGGACTTGGCACGGTCTCCGTTTTTGTGACGATACCGGCATTGAGCAGTGTGGATGCCGCGTTCACCGCCCGCCCGCCCGCCCTCGGGCGCTGCCCTGCCCACCGCCACGTTCAGGTCATGAAGGAGTTAAGTGGCAGTTCGGGGGAGTCAGCCGCTTGCAGAGCCAGTGAATGAATAACCGACAGACATTACCAGGGGCCATTTTCTAACATACGCTGGGAAGGTGGAGGAGGGGGGGAGGGGACTGGCACAGAAGCTTCCTCTGCCAAGCGGGCAAAGTGCCAGATATAGAGTTATAGACTTATTGTTAGCAAACAAGCACAGCCCCAGGCCAATCTCCCCCACCCCAATCTGGATCCAGAAAACCCTAGACTGGCATCCCAGGTCTCCTCTTCACCTGTGTCTGGAGAACAGGACCGGACCCTCACCTGTGTCTGGAGAACGGGACCGGACCCTCACCTGTGTCTGCAGAACGGGACCAGTCCCTCACCTGTGTCTGGAGAATGGGACCAGTCCCTCACCTGTGTCTGGAGAATGGGACCGGACCCTCACCTGTGTCTGGAGAATGGGACCGGACCCTCACCTGTGTCTAAAGAACGGGACCGGACCCTCACCTGTGTCTGCAGAACGGGACCAGTCCCTCACCTGTGTCTGGAGAATGGGACCGGACCCTCACCTGTGTCTGGAGAACAGGACCGGACCCTCACCTGTGTCTGGAGAACGGGACCGGACCCTCACCTGTGTCTGGAGAACGGGACCGGACCCTCACCTGTGTCTGGAGAACAGGACCGGACCCTCACCTGTGTCCGGAGAACAGGACCGGACCCTCACCTGTGTCTGGAGAACGGGACCGGACCCTCACCTGTGTCTGGAGAACGGGACCGGACCCTCACCTGTGTCCGGAGAACGAGACCGGACCCTCACCTGTGTCCGGAGAACGGGACCGGACCCTCACCTGTGTCTGGAGAACGGGACCGGACCCTCACCTGTGTCTGGAGAACGGGACCGGACCCTCACCTGTGTCTGGAGAATGGGACCGGACCCTCACCTGTGTCTGGAGAATGGGACCGGACCCTCACCTGTGTCTGGAGAATGTGACCGGACCCTCACCTGTGTCTGGAGAATGGGACCAGACTCTCACCTGTGTCTGGAGCTCTATATAAGAACCTCACAGGTCTCTTATTCACCTGTGTCTGGAGAACAGGACCGGACCCTCACCTGTGTCCGGAGAACGGGACCGGACCCTCACCTGTGTCCGGAGAACGGGAATGGACTCTCGCCTGTGTCTGGAGCTCTATATAAAAACCTCACAGTTCTCCTCACCTGTGTCTGGAGAACAGGACCAAACCCTCACCTGCATCAGGAGCTCTATATAAGAACCTCACACACAGGTCTCCTCTTCACCTGTGTCCGGAGAACGGGACCCGACCCTCACCTGTGTCCGGAGAACGGGACTGGACTCTCGCCTGTGTCTGGAGAACAGGACCGGACTCTCACCTGTGTCAGGAGCTCTATATAAGAACCTCACAGGTCTCTTCTTCACCTGTGTCCGGAGAACAGGACCGGACCCTCACCTGTGTCCAGAAAATGGGACCGGACTCTCACCTGTGTCTGGAGATCAGGATCGGACCTTCACCTGTGTCTGGAGATCAGGATCGGACCTTCACCTGTGTCTGGAGATCAGGATCGGTCCTTCACCTGTGTCTGGAGTTCTATAAAGGAACATCACAGGTTTCCTCTTCACTTGTGTCTGAAGAACGGGACCGGACCCTCACCTGTGTCTGGAGTTCTTTAAAGAACTTCACAGGTCTCCTCTTCACCTGTGTCTGGAGATAAGGATCGGACCTTCACCTGTGTCTGGAGCTCTATATAGGTCTCCTCTTCACCTGTGTCCAGGTAACAGGACCGGACCTTAATCTGTGTCTGGAGTTCTTTATAAGAACTTCACAGGTCTCCTCTTCCCCTGTCTCCTGAATATGGGATCGGACCTTCACCTGTGTCTGGAGCTCCATATAGGAACCCCTCAGGTCTCCTTTTAATCTGTGTCTGCAGCTCTAAAGAATAAACAGAAGACCTGAGGGGTTCTTCTATGGAGCTTCAGACACAGGTGAAGGGGAGACCTGAGGGGTTCTTCTATGAAGCTCCAGGCACAGGTAAAGAGAAGAACCCCTCAGGTCTCCTCTTCACCTGTGTCTGCAGCTCCATATAGGAACCCCTCAATTCTCCTCTTCATCTATGTCTGGAGCTCTATATAAGAACTTCACAGATATCCGCTTTGACTTTGACCGGAGAACGGACTGGACCTTCACCTGTGTCTGGAGCTCCATATAGGAACCCCTTAAGTCTACTCTTTATCAATGTCTGGAGCTCTATATAATAACCTCACAGGTCTCCTCTTTACCTGTGTCCAGGTAACGTGACCGGACCTTAATTTTTGTCTGGAGTTCTTTATAAGAACTTCACAGGTCTCCTCTTCAGCTGTGTCCTGAAAATGGAACCGGACCTTCACTTGTGTCTGGAGCTCCATATAGGAACCCCTCAGGTCTCCTTGTCACCTGTGTCTGGAGTTTTATATAAAAACCTCACAGGTCTCCTTTTCACCTGTGTCTGGAGAAAGAGAGCGGACCTTCACCTGTCTGGAGCTCCATAAAGGAACCTCCTCAGGTTTCCTCTTCACCTGTGTCTGGAGCTCCATAGAAGAACCTCTTAGGTCTCTTCACCTGTGTCTGGAGCTCTATATAGGAACCTCACAGGTCTCTTCTACTTGTGGGTCTTGAGCTCTAAATAGGAACTCAGAGGCCTCTTCTTTTGGATCCAGAACTCTAAGTAGGAACCTTGCAGGTCTCTTCTTGTGGATCCGGAACTCTAAGTAGGAACCTTGCAGGTCTCTTCTTTTTGTGGGTCCGGAAATCTAAGTAGTAACCTTGCAGGTCTCTTCTTGTGTGTCCAGAACTCGAAGTAGGAACCTTGCAGGTCTCTTCTTCTTGTGTGTCCAGAACTCGAAGTAGGAACCTTGCAGGTCTCTTCTTCTTGTGGGTCCGGAACTCTAAGTAGGAACCTTGCAGGTCTCTTCTTGTGGGTCCGGAACTCTAAGTAGGAACCTTGCAGGTCTCTTCTTGTGGGTCCGGAACTCTAAGTAGGAACCTTGCAGGTCTCTTCTTCTTGTGGGTCCAGAACTCTAAGTAGGAACCTTGCAGGTCTCTTCTTCTTGTGGGTCCAGAACTCTAAGTAGGAACCTTGCAGGTCTCTTCTTCTTGTGGGTCCGGAACTCTAAGTAGGAACCTTGCAGGTCTCTTCTTCTTGTGGGCGCAGAACTCTAAGTAGGAACCTTGCAGGTCTCTTCTTCTCGTGGATACGGAACTCTAAGTAGGAACCTTGCAGGTCTCTTCTTCTTGTGGGTCCAGAACTCTAAGTAGGACCCTTGCAGGTCTCTTCTTGTGGGTGCAGAACTCTAAGTAGGAACCTTGCAGGTCTCTTCTTGTGGGTGCAGAACTCTAAGTAGGAACCTTGCAGGTCTCTTCTTCTTGTGGGTCTGGAGCCTCATTATTGGGAGTATTCGGATAGAAAACATTTTGGAGAACCTTCTAGTAGAAGTAGAAAAGCCTCTTCCTGAAGTCGTGCCCTTTTTTCTCTCCGGCGGAGTAACAATAGATTGTTTATACAAATCTCCGGGCTGCAGATGGAAATGAAGATACTTTCAATGAAGTTCATTTTACTGCAGCTAAATGTCTCCCAACCCCCAGCCAGCTCCGGGACTGGGAATGAGATCGGCGGGTGATTTATGACCGATCGCAGGTTTGTCGCTCTCACATGTAGGGCAATGGAAGCGAGATAATGCAATTTATAGGCGACGCGCTCCGGAAAACCATTTCTCGGGAAATGTCAGATCTTCTTATGTGTCAAGTTTCCTCGTTTTATCTGGAGATCAATTTCTGTGTCATGAATCCGATGAATTATGTAAATCAGGTTTCACCCAATCGAGGAAGGACCTTCTAATGTGTACGAGGAAGGACCTCCATATGTGTACGAGGAAGGACCTCCATATGTGTACGAGGAAGAACCTCCATATGTGTACGAGGAAGGACCTTCATACGTGTACGAGGAAGGACCTTCATATGTGTACGAGGAAGGATCTTCCTATGTGTACGAGGAAGGACCTTCATATGTGTACGAGGAAGGACCTTCATATGTGTACGAGGAAGGATCTTCCTATGTGTACGAGGAAGGACCTTCATATGTGTACGAGGAAGGACCTTCATATGTGTACGAGGAAGGATCTTCATATGTGTACGAGGAAGGACCTTCATATGTGTACGAGGAAGGACCTTCTAATGTGTAAGAGGAAGGACCTTCATATGTGTACGAGGAAGGACCTTCATATGTGTACGAGGAAGGACCTTCATATGTGTACGAGGAAGGATCTTCATATGTGTACGAGGAAGGACCTCCATATGTGTACGAGGAAGGACCTTCATATGTGTACGAGGAAGGATCTTCATATGTGTACGAGGAAGGACCTTCATATGTGTACGAGGAAGGATCTTCATATGTGTACGAGGAAGGACCTCCATATGTGTACGAGGAAGGACCTTCATATGTGTACGAGGAAGGACCTCCATATGTGTACGAGGAAGGACCTCCATATGTGTACGAGGAAGGACCTTCATATGTGTACGAGGAAGGACCTTCATATGTGTACGAGGAAGGATTTTCATATGTGTACGAGGAAGGACCTCCATATGTGTACGAGGAAGGACCTTCATATGTGTACGAGGAAGGACCTTCATATGTGTACGAGGAAGGACCTTCATATGTGTACGAGGAAGGACCTTCATATGTGTACGAGGAAGGACCTCCATATGTGTACGAGGAAGGACCTCCATATGTGTACGAGGAAGGACCTTCATATGTGTACGAGGAAGGACCTTCATATGTGTACATTCTAAAAGCTTGCAGCTTGTCACCATGAAAACGCGTCAGTCTCTCTCCGCAATGCGTTTAGCCTTTAAATGTTCTCTAGAAAGGGACCTTTATGTCTGCAAATGTTAATGAGAAGGAATCCCGATGTCCTGAAAATGTTGTCATTTGTTATTACATTGTTTACAATTCAGTAGAGCGGGGGAAGGGTCAGACTGACCGTATATCATTCGGGATGAGACGCTACTAGCAAGGGGGACCTAATAAAGGGGGTCCAACCCGCTACTAGCAAGGGGGACCTAATAAAGGGGGTCCAACCCACTACTAGCAAGGAGGACCTAATAAAGGGGGTCCAACCCGCTACTAGCAAGGGGGGCTAATAAAGGGGGTTCAACCTGCTACTAGCAAGATGGGGCTAATAAAGGGGGTCCAATACACTACTAGCAAGGGGGACCTAATAAAGGGGGTCCAACCCGCTACTAGCAAGGGGGACCTAATAAAGGGGGTCCAACCTGCTACTAGCAAGGGGGACCTAATAAAGGGGGTCCAACCGGCTACTAGCAAGGGGGACCTAATAAAGGGGGTCCAACCCGCTACTAGCAAGGGGGACCTAATAAAGGGGGTCCAACCCGCTACTAGCAAGGGGGACCTAATAAAGGGGGTCCAACCCACTACTAGCAAGGGGGACCTAATAAAGGGGGTCCAACCCACTACTAGCAAGGGGGGCTAATAAAGGGGGTTCAACCTGCTACTAGCAAGGGGGACCTAATAAAGGGGGTCCAACCCGCTACTAGCAAGGGGGACCTAATAAAGGGGGTCCAACCTGCTACTAGCAAGGGGGACCTAATAAAGGGGGTCCAACCCGCTACTAGCAAGGGGGACCTAATAAAGGGGGTCCAACCCGCTACTAGCAAGGAGGACCTAATAAAGGGGGTCCAACCCACTACTAGCAAGGGGGACCTAATAAAGGGGGTCCAACCCACTACTAGCAAGGGGGGCTAATAAAGGGGGTCCAATACACTACTAGCAAGGGGGACCTAATAAAGGGGGTCCAACCCGCTACTAGCAAGGGGGGCCTAATAAAGGGGGTCCAACCCGCTACTAGCAAGGGGGGCCTAATAAAAGGGGGTCCAACCCGCTACTAGCAAGGGGGACCTAATAAAGGGGGTCCAACCCGCTACTAGCAAGGGGGATCTAATAAAGGGGGTCCAACCCGCTACTAGCAAGGGGGGCCTAATAAAGGGGGTCCAACCCGCTGCTAGCAAGGAGGACCTAATAAAGGGGGTCCAACCCGCTACTAGCAAGGTGGGGCAAATAAAGGGGGTCCAACCCGCTACTAGCAAGGAGGATCTAAAAAAGGGGGGTCCAACACGCTACTAGCAAGGAGGATCTAAAAAAGGGGGGTCCAACACGCTACTAGCAACGAGGTCCTAAAAAAAGGGGGTCCAACCCGCTAGTAGCAAGGAGGACCTAATAAAGGGGGTCCAACCCGCTACTAGCAAAGGGGACCTAATAAAGAGGGTCCAACCCGCTACTAGCAAGGGGGACCTAATAAAGGGGGTCCAACCTGCTACTAGCAAGGGGGACCTAATAAAGGGGGTCCAACCCGCTACTAGCAAGGGGGACCTAATAAAGAGGGTCCAACCCGCTACTAGCAAGGGGGACCTAATAAAGGGGGTCCAACCCGCTACTAGCAAGGGGGACCTAATAGAGGAGGTCCAACCCACTACTAGCAAGGGGGACCTAATAAAGGGGGTCCAACCCGCTACTAGCAAGGGGGACCTAATAAAGAGGGTCCAACCCGCTACTAGCAAGGAGGACCTAATAAAGAGGGTCCAACCCGCTACTAGCAAGGGGGACCTAATAAAGGGGGTCCAACCTGCTACTAGCAAGGGGGACCTAATAGAGGAGGTCCAACCCACTACTAGCAAGGGGGACCTAATAAAGGGGGTCCAACCCGCTACTAGCAAGGGGGACCTAATAAAGAGGGTCCAACCCGCTACTAGCAAGGAGGACCTAATAAAGAGGGTCCAACCCGCTACTAGCAAGGGGGACCTAATAAAGGGGGTCCAACCCGCTACTAGCAAGGGGGACCTAATAAAGAGGGTCCAACCCACTACTAGCAAGGGGGACCTAATAAAGGGGGTCCAACCCGCTACTAGCAAGGAGGACCTAATAAAGAGGGTCCAACCCGCTACTAGCAAGGGGGACCTAATAAAGAGGGTCCAACCCACTACTAGCAAGGGGGACCTAATAAAGGGGGTCCAACCCGCTACTAGCAAGGGGGACCTAATAAAGAGGGTCCAACCCACTACTAGCAAGGGGGGCCTAATAAAGGGGGTCCAACCCACTACTAGCAAGGAGGACCTAATAAAGGGGGTCCAACCCGCTACTAGCAAGGGGGACCTAATAAAGGGGGTCCAACCCGCTACTAGCAAGGGGGACCTAATAAAGGGGGTCCAACCCGCTACTAGCAAGGGGGACCTAATAAAGGGGGTCCAACCCACTACTAGCAAGGGGGACCTAATAAAGAGGGTCCAACCCGCTACTAGCAAGGAAGACCTAATAAAGGGGGTCCAACCCACTACTAGCAAGGGGGACCTAATAAAGGGGGTCCAACCCACTACTAGCAAGGTGGGGCTAATAAAGGGGTCCAACCCGCTACTAGAGAGGAGGACCTAATAAAGGGGGTCCAACCCGCTACTAGCAAGGGGGACCTAATAAAGAGGGTCCAACCTGCTACTAGCAAGGAGGACCTAATAAAGGGGGTCCAACCCGCTACTAGCAAGGGGGACCTAATAAAGGGGGTCCAACCCGCTACTAGCAAGGTGGGGCTAATAAAGGGGGTCCAACCCGCTACTGGCAAGGGGGACCTAATAAAGAGGGTCCAACCTGCTACTAGCAAGGGGGACCTAATAAAGGGGGTCCAACCCGGGACTAGCGAGGGGGACCTAATAAAGGGGGTCCAACCCGCTACTAGCAAGGGGGGCCTAATAAAGGGGGTCCAACCCGCTACTAGCAAGGGGGACCTAATAAAGGGGTCCAACCCGCTACTAGCAAGGTGGGGCTAATAAAGGGGGTCCAACCCGCTACTAGCAAGGTGGGGCTAATAAAGGGGGTCCAACCCGCTACTGGCAAGGGGGACCTAATAAAGGGGGTCCAACCCGCTACTAGCAAGGAGGACCTAATAAAGAGGGTCCAACCCGCTACTAGCAAGGGGGACCTAATAAAGGGGGTCCAACCCTCTACTAGCAAGGTGGAACTAATAAAGAGGGTCCAACCCGCTACTAGCAAGATGGGGCTAATAAAGGGGGTCCAACCCGCTACTAGCAAGGGGGACCTAATAAAGGGGGTCCAACCCGCTACTAGCAAGGGGGACCTAATAAAGGGGGTCCAACCCGCTACTAGCAAGGGGGACCTAATAAAGGGGGTCCAACCCGCTACTAGCAAGGAGGACCTAAAAAAAGGGGGTCCAACCCGCTACTAGCAAGGAGGACCTAATAAAGGGGGTCCAACCCGCTACTAGCAAGGGGGACCTAATAAAGGGGGTCCAACCCGCTACTAGCAAGGAGGACCTAATAAAGGGGGTCCAACCCGCTACTAGCAAGGGGGACCTAATAAAGGGGGTCCAACCCGCTACTAGCAAGGGGGGCCTAATAAAGGGGGTCCAACCCGCTACTAGCAAGGGGGACCTAATAAAGGGGGTCCAACCCGCTACTAGCAAGGGGGGCCTAATAAAGGGGGTCCAACCCGCTACTAGCAAGGTGGGGCAAATAAAGGGGGTCCAACCCGCTACTAGCAAGGTGGGGCAAATAAAGGGGGTCCAACCCGCTACTAGCAAGGAGGACCTAAAAAAAGGGGGTCCAACCCGCTACTAGCAAGGTGGGGCAAATAAAGGGGGTCCAACCCGCTACTAGCAAGGAGGACCTAAAAAAAAGGGGGTCCAACCCGCTACTAGCAAGGTGGGGCAAATAAAGGGGGTCCAACCCGCTACTACCAAGGGGGACCTAATAAAGAGGGTCCAACCCACTACTAGCAAGGGGGACCAAATAAAGAGGGTCCAACCCGCTACTACCAAGGGGGACCTAATAAAGAGGGTCCAACCCACTACTAGCAAGGGGGACCTAATAAAGGGGGTCCAACCCGCTACTAGCAAGGGGGACCTAATAAAGGGGGTCCAACCCTCTACTAGCAAGGAGGACCTAATAAAGGGGGTCCAACCCGCTACTAGCAAGGTGGGGCAAATAAAGGGGGTCCAACCCGCTACTAGCAAGGTGGGGCTAATAAAGGGGGTGCGTCCGGGTGCACGCGCTTTTTTGCACATTACCACGCGACGCGTTTTTAGAGCACCCCATTGATTTCACGCATTCCCGATCCGTAGTAGTGTGAACCCAGCCTTACTCATGTCACAGGTACATAGGAGAGGCAATTATTCCCCACGCCTACTAAATGGCGCTGACGCCAGCGAGCTCGTTCCCCCTGCATGTGTGTGATCAACAGGCGGAGGAGAAATGCTGACATCAGCAGCCAATGGGGACGTGCCCTCGCAGTCACATGTAAGGAGGTGCCTACAGGAAGGAAGCCCCACTACTGATGGTGACAGCTGCTTCCTGGGGAAGGAGTAGCTACACAGTGTCATGGCGGCCACCTTTCCCAACATGTTTTCCTGATATTAACCCGTAACGGGCCATGTGATAAACACCCTGCTAAGTCCCTGAAAATTCCAAGCATAATATCCTATCTACCCTATGATATCGTCCTACCTGCCAAAACCCACATTGACCTGGTCTCATTCACCTCCAGTACTGACCTAACCTCCCAACCCACCTCCAGTACTGACCTAACCTCCCAACACACCTCCAGTACTGACCTAACCTCCTAACCCACCTCCAGTACTGACCTAACCTCCCAACCCACCTCCAGTACTGACCTAACCCCCTCCAGTACTGACCTAACCTCCCAACCCACCTCCAGTACTGACCTAACCTCCCAACCCACCTCCAGTACTGACCTAACCTCCCAACCCACCTCCAGTACTGACCTAGCCTCCTAGCCCACCTCCAGTACTGACCTAACCTCCTAACCCACCTCCAGTACTGACTTAACCTCCCAACCCACCTCCAGTACTGACCTAACCTCCCAACCCACCTCCAGTACTGACCTAACCTCCTAACCCACCTCCAGTATTGACCTAACCTCCCAACCCACCTCCAGTACTGACCTAACCTCCCAACCCACCTCCAGTACTGACCTAACCTCCTAACCCACCTCCAGTACTGACCTAACCTCCCAACCCACCTCCAGTACTGACCTAACCCCCTCCAGTACTGACCTAACCTCCCAACCCACCTCCAGTACTGACCTAACCTCCCAACCCACCTCCAGTACTGACCTAACCTCCCAACCCACCTCCAGTACTGACCTAGCCTCCTAGCCCACCTCCAGTACTGACCTAACCTCCTAACCCACCTCCAGTACTGACTTAACCTCCCAACCCACCTCCAGTACTAACCTAACCTCCCAACCCACCTCCAGTACTGACCTAACCTTTCCACTCATCCCTGATACTGACCTAACCTCCCAACCCACCTCCAGTACTGACCTAACCTTTCCACTCATCCCTGATAGTGACCTAACCTCCCAACCCACCTCCAGTACTGACCTTACCTCCCAACCCACCTCTGATACTAACCTCTCCACTCATCCCTGATACTTACCTAACCTCCCAACCCTCCTCCACACTGACCTAACCTCCCAACCCACCTCCAGTACTGACCTTACCTCCCAACCCATCTCCAGTACAGACCTAACCTCCCAACGCACCTACAATACTGACCTAACCTCTCCAATCATCCCCCATACTGACCTTACCTCCCAACCCATCTCCAGTACTGACCTAACCTTCCAACCCACCTACAATACTGACCTAACCTCTTCAATCATCCCCCATACTGACCTTACCTCCCAAGCCACCTCCAGGTCTGACTTGACCTCCCAACCCACCTACAATACTGACCTAACTTCCCAACCCACCTACAATACTGACCTAACCTCTCCAATCATTTCTGATACTGACCTAACCTCCCAACCCATCTCCATTTCTGACCTAATCTTTCCACCCATACCTCCCAACCTACTTCATACATTGACCTACACTCTCAGCTCATCCACGATACTGACCTAACCTCCCAACCCACCTACAATACTGACCTAATCTCTCCATTAATCCCAGATACTGACCTTACCTCCCAACCCACCTCCAGCACTGACCTAACCTCCCAACCCACCTCCAGTTCTGACCTAACCTTTCCACTCATCCCTGATGCTGACCATACCTCCCAACCCACTTCTTACATTGGCCTAAACTCTCAGCTCATCCCTGTTACTGGCCCAATCTCTCCACTCATCCATGATACTGACCTAACCTCCCAACCCTACCTCTGATACTGACCTAACCTTTCCACTCATCCCAGATACTGACCCATCTCCAGTACAAACCTAACCTCCCAACCCACCTACAATACTGACCTAACCTCTCCATTAATCCCAGATACTGACTTTACCTCCCAACCCACCTCCAGTACTAGACTCGGTCAGTTTTAGAGGTAGATAGGAAGGCTAGGTCAGTATTGAGGATGAGTTGAGAGGCTAGGTCAATATCCAAAGTAAGTTGGAAGGTTATGTCAGTATCCAGGATGAGATGTGAGGCTAGGTCAGTATATGACTCGAAAGGTTAGGTCAGTATCGAGGATGAGTTGGGAGGCTAGGTCCGTATATGACTTGGAAGGTTAGGTCAGTATCGAGGATGAGTTGGGAGGCTAGGTCCGTATATGACTTGGAAGGTTAGGTCAGTATCGAGGATGAGTTGGGAGGCTAGGTCCGTATATGGCTTGGAAGGTTAGGTCAGTATCGAGGATGAGTTGGGAGGCTAGGTCTGTATATGACTTGGAAGGTTAGGTCAGTATCGAGGATGAGTTGGGAGGCTAGGTCTGTATATGACTTGGAAGGTTAGGTCAGTGTCGAGGATGAGTTGGGAGGCTAGGTCCGTATATGACTTGGAAGGTTAGGTCAGTATCGAGGATGAGTTGGGAGGCTAGGCCCATATATGACTTGGAAGGTTAGGTCAGTATCGAGGATGAGTTGGGAGGCTAGGTCCGTATATGACTTGGAAGGTTAGGTCAGTATCGAGGATGAGTTGGGAGGCTAGGTCCGTATATGACTTGGAAGGTTAGGTCAGTATCGAGGATGAGTTGGGAGGCTAGGCCCATATATGACTTGGAAGGTTAGGTCAGTATCGAGGATGAGTTGGGAGGCTAGGTCCGTATATGACTTGGAAGGTTAGGTCAGTATCGAGGATGAGTTGGGAGGCTAGGCCCATATATGACTTGGAAGGTTAGGTCAGTATCGAGGATGAGTTGGGAGGCTAGGTCCATATATGACTTGGAAGGTTAGGTCAGTATCGAGGATGAGTTGGGAGGCTAGGTCCGTATATGACTTGGAAGGTTAGGTCAGTATCGAGGATGAGTTGGGAGGCTAGGTCCGTATATGACTTGGAAGGTTAGGTCAGTATCGAGGATGAGTTGGGAGGCTAGGTCCGTATATGACTTGGAAGGTTAGGTCAGTATCGAGGATGAGTTGGGAGGCTAGGTCCGTATATGACTTGGAAGGTTAGGTCAGTATCGAGGATGAGTTGGGAGGCTAGGTCCTTATATGACTTGGAAGGTTAGGTCAGTATCGAGGATGAGTTGGGAGGCTAGGTCTGTATATGACTTGGAAGGTTAGGTCAGTATCGAGGATGAGTGGGGGAGAAGGGGAACATTTTACGCCTTCTGCCCCCCCCAAAACACAGACAAACCACAAACGTAACCCCAGAGACGTGAAGCTCCCCGCGGCAGCGGCGGTGCGAAGTGAAAGGCGAGACGCCGTGTAGAGTTGTTGAACTGACGACTCCAATTAATTAGCGAGCAAGAACGCCGCACTCGGCTCATATCAACTTCCGTACGGCAAACCGCCGCCAATTCCCAGGCCGAGTGCTTCGGTAAATAAATGCCAATTACCCCGGCACCCCCCCTCGGTGCTCCTGGATCTGCCCCCGCTGCTAACAGCGGCTCTCATTACCTCCTCTCTGTATTCATAGGAAATGTCAATGGTGACAGCGGCCCTCCCGGGACCTGCGCCCTGCGGGGGGGGTTGATGGAGCTTGTCTGTACGGTCTTCGCAGACTCAGCGGGGGAGGGATACAAGCAGCGGGCGGATGTCAAATATTATTCTATAAAGGGGATCTCCGTGCGGGGAAAAGCGTTCGCTGAAGTGGCGCGTCTCCAGATCCGTCTTCCGATGTATCAACGCATCGAATAACAACGTAACCGCGGCGTGTGAACCGCCATCTGCAGAGAGTCTTCCCACCGCGACTCTCCTTATAAAAGATTTGGATTTACGTTACGCCGCGTCTCGAAGTACGGGGGGGGGGGCACGGACACCGGAACGCGCACAAAAATGGCACGCTTTCCCGCAACGCACAAAAACGCATTGCCCTTTTAGCAGATGTGTGGCACCACCATTGATATTGGCCCCCTCATGCATCTGCAAACGCGCAAGCTCTTCAGAGCATTCAGAGCTGTGGTGGGGACAGGGGAGCACACAGGGGCCTGGGGGCCACAGGGAGGGGGGAGCCAGCAGAGCTGTGGTGGGGACAGGGGAGCACACAGGGGCCTGGGGGCCACAGGGAGGGGGGAGCCAGCAGAGCTGTGGTGGGGACAGGGGAGCACACAGGGGCCTGGGGGCCACAGGGAGGGGGGAGCCAGCAGAGCTGTGGTGGGGACAGGGGAGCACACAGGGGCCTGGGGGCCACAGGGAGGGGGGAGCCAGCAGAGCTGTGGTGGGGACAGGGGAGCTCACAGGGGCAGCAGGGCATGGAGAGAGGAGGGGGTTGGGAACCCAGCAGAGCTGTGGCGGGGACAGGGGAGCACACAGGGGCCACAGGGAGGGGGGGAGCCAGCAGAGATGTGGTAGGGACAGGGGAGCACACAGGGGCAGCAGGGCATGGAAAGGGGAGGGGGTTGAACCCGGCAGAGCTGTAGTGGGGACAGGGGAGCACACAGGGGCCCGGGGGCAGTAGGCCATGGAGAGGGGAGGGGGTTGAACCCGGCAGAGCTGTAGTGGGGACAGGGGAGCACACAGGGGCCCGGGGACAGCAGAACAGGGAGATAGGCGGGGGTTGAACCTGGCAGAGCTGTGGTGGGGATGGGGCAACACACAGGGGCCCGGGGGCAGCAGGGCAGGAAGAGGGGAGGGGGTTGAACCTGGCAGAGCTATGGTGGGGATTGGGGAGCACACAGGGGACTGGGGGCAGCAGGGCAGGGAGGGGAAGCTGGCAGAGCTGTGGTGGGGATGGGGCAGCACACAGGGCCCCGGGGGCAGCTAGAAGCAAGTAAAATAGACAGGAGGGGCGGCATAGAGAGGAATTGATCCCCTCCATTCTCCTCCTGCAGCCACTGAATGCTGGTGGGAGGGAGGGGAGGAGGAAGATGAATGGGATTGGTTCCTCTATATGGCCGCTCCTCCTATCCAGGTGTACAGGGGAGCCCGGCCACCATTGCGCCCCCTGTAGGTACGCCCCTGTCTCTGATGCTTTCAGGTGAACAGAGTGATGGACATTTTAGGGAAAAGAGGCCCTGTCTGTCTCTCCCACCTCTCAGCAGTTCTATATTTGCACCGCAGGATGGCGGGTAATGGCGGCGGCGGCAGAAGTGCGGAAGCCCCCGGTACATCAGCCAGGAATGCGGTCCAAGCCTCCGGTAACAAACAGACAAATAAAATCATCAGATCTCGATTGGGAAAAATCCCTTTAAACCAATTTTTTTTCCACCGCTGGTTACTCGGCAACCCCACCAGGAGAAGTCTTTGTTACATTGTTACCTTCAGATATGAAGGTAAAGGAAGTCACATGACAACATCAGGTCATCAGATCACACATCTGGGGGGAGGGGAGGCCGAGGGGCGCTCACCAACCCACAGCAGATGTGAGAGCCGGGGGGTTCAGGATGGGCTCTCGGGGGGGGGGGGTTCAGGATGGGCTCTCGTGGGGGGGGTTCAGGATGGGCTCTCGGGGGGGGGGGTTCAGGATGGGATCTTGGGGGGGTTCAGGATGGGCTCTCGGGGGGGGTTCAAGATGGGCTCTCGGGGGGGGGGGTTCAGGATGGGATCTTGGGGGGGGGTTCAGGATGGGCTCTCAGGGGGGGTTCAGGATGGGCTCTTGGGGGGGGTTCAGGATGGGCTCTCGGGGGGGGGGGGGTTCGGGGTGGGCTCTCGGGGGGGGGGTTCAGTATGGGCTCTCGGGGGGGAGGGGGCAGCCATGTGTTATACAGGAGAATGCGCGTTCCCATCCCCACGCTCCGTCTCCGCAGGCCCCACCGTGGAATCCTTGCGCAATCTGGCGCTGGGCCGGTGAAATGTCAGATGGAATTAGGAGAACTGAGTGATGCGGAGAGTGCGCCCCCCCCCCCCCCCCCCCCCGCCCAGAGCATCGCCACCCCCCCCCGCCGCCCTGAATTATTCATCCGCAGGCCACTTTTATTGTAATACGCGTTCTGCGCCGGGAGGGGGGGGGGGGTGTGGGGTCCATTAAAGAGCAAAAACACCTGTGTGAGAAGGCTCTGATAGAAGCTGACCCTGATCTAAAATAGTAAAGGTGGGCTCAGACACAGAAATTGTGAGGGTGTCGGGTAATGGGAGGTGGAAGTGGGCGTGACCCCATGCAAATGATGGGCCGAGCGCCAGACAGGTACGCCGGCGTGGCAAAGTTTTTTTACGCCCGGCGTATCACGGACTGCGCATGCGCCGTGACGTGGACGCATGCACAGCACCCCTCCATGCGCCTGCTCACAACCACACCGGCACAACCGCCTAAGCTACGCCGGATCACTGCGTACGCCCTAAACATAACGTGCGAGACGCACGTCCAACGCACAATACGGGCCACGGCTGCCCCTGGCATGTTGGCGTACGGATGTGTTGTCCTGCAAGTGGGGTTGCTCTGCCCGTCCGTAACGGTGCTGCTGCAGCTGCTCTCCAGCTGACCTGTGCATGTCTGTTGCCGGGTTGCGCCTCATGTATGGGGAATAACTTTACGCTGGACGTACAACTTGCGCGCATCTCGCGTAGCCTGCGCCGGGCGCACGCACGTTCGTGAGTCGGCGTATTCCCCTCATTTGCATGTTCGCATGGCTAATCAGTGGGAGCAGCACCATGCGCCCAGCCCACATGTGCGACCACCCTACGCCGGCGTGCTCGCGCTACGTCGGCGGGCGTAGCCTGTTATTAGGCGCATGTTGGTTCGAAGATTATTATTACTATTTTTATTATTATTATTATTTTTATTATTATTAATTATAATAATAATAATATTCATTTCATTCTCTTATTTTCAATGAATATATATATATATTTTAATACTTTCTTGGCAATGCTGAGGTCAGAAGCGTGTCCCTCGGTTTGGCGCTCAGTATGGCGGCCCGCGCTGTAATTGTGGTAATATATTATATATTTTTTTCATTACATTGCTATTGATAAAAATACATTTTCCAAAAAATAATAATAATACTACAGTTAATTTTTGTTAGTCAAAACGATACAATAGAAGAAGAGGAAAAAGATTATTATTACAATTTTTATTATTATTAATAATAATAATAATAATATTCATTTTATTCTATTATTTTCAATGAATATATATATATTTTAATACTTTCTTGGCAATGCTGAGGTCAGCGGCGCGTCGCTCGGTTTGGCGCTCAGTATGGCGGCCCGCGCTGTAATAGTGGTAATATATTATATATTTTTTCATTACATTGTTATTGATAAAAATAACATTTCCAAAAAATAATAATAATACAGTTAATTTTTGTTAGACAAAACATTACAATAGAAGAAGAAGAAGATTATTATTATTATTATTATTATTATTATTATTATTATTATTAATAATAATAATAGTAATATTAATTTTATTCTAATATTTTATATTTTTTTCATTACATTGTTATTGATAAAAATACATTTTCCAAAAAATAATAATAATACTACAGTTCATTTTTGTTAGTCAAAACGTTACAATAGAAGAAGAGGAAGAAGATTATTATTACTATTTTTATTATTATTAATTTTATTTTATTATTTTCTATGGATATATATATATATTAATACTTTCTTGGCAATGCTGAGGTCAGCAGCGTGTCCCTCAGTTTGGCGCTCGATATGGCGGCCCGCGCTGTAATAGTGGTAATATATTATATACTTTTTTCATTACATTGTTATTGATAAAAATACATTTTCCAAAAAATAATAATAATACAGTTAATTTTTGTTAGACAAAACATTACAATAGAAGAAGATTGTTATTACTATTTTTATTATTATTAATATTATTATTTTTATTATTATTAATTATAATAATAATAATAATAATATTTATTTTATTCTATTATTTTCTATGGATATATATATATATATATATTTCATTTTATTCTATTATTTTCTATGGAGATATATATATATATATATATATATATATATATATATATATATATATATATAATATTAATAATAATAATTATTTTCATTTTATTCTATTATTTTCTATGGATATATATATATATATATATATATATATATATATATATATATATATATATATATATAATATTAATAATAATAATTATTTTCATTTTATTCTATTATTTTCTATGGATATTTATATATATATTTTAATACTTTCTTGGCAATGCTGAGGTCAGAAGCGTGTCGCTCGGTTTGGCGCTCAGTATGGCGGCCCGCGCTGTAATTGTGGTAATATATTATATATTTTTTGCATTACATTGTTATTGATAAAAATAAATTTTACAAAAAATAATAATAATACTACAGTTTATTTTTGTTGGTCAAAACGTTACAATAGAAGAAGAGGAAAAAGATTATTATTACTATTTTTATTATTATTAATATTAATTTTATTCTATTATTTTCTATAGATTTATATATATAATAATAATAATAATAATTTTCATTGTATTCTATTATTTTCTATGGATATATATATATATATATTTTAATACTTTCTTGGTAATGCTGAGGTCAGCGGCGCGTCGCTCGGTTTGGCGCTCGGTATGGCGGCCGGCGCTATAATCGCGGTAAAACGTGACATATGGAGGACGTCACCCCCGAGGGGAGATGATGGGAACAGATGGTAATAATTTTGCAGGAAGCACACAATCCTGGGGGGGGGGCGGCTCCATCACAAGAGGGGGGGGGGTGAGACTACATTCCGCAGGATGGATATTCCCGCCCCACTGTGCCAACTCTTACCTATGAGAGCTGCTGGCACCGCTCTGCGCTGATACAAGAAACGCCGGAGGGACGTCCCCCTGTCTTGTGTCTCTTGAAGTGCATTTTCCACTTTTGCAGCCGACTGTTGCTGGGGGAAAGATGGTGGGGTCTATTTTTGCTGCGGGGGGGGGGGGGGGGTTTATTGTTGCTGGGCACAATGTATTGTTTGGGAGGGGGGGGGCTCTATTGTTGCTGGCTATTGTTGCCCTGAATGTGCCTCACTTTGCCTCACTGTGTCCATGTGCATGCCTCACTGTGCCCATGCCTCACTGTGCCCATGACTAGACTGATGTTTAACATGGGAGTCAATGGAAGGGGCGCCCGGCTTTGAAAAATCGGTGCTCCCCGGCCGTAAGTCCCCCAGACAACAAACTTCACACACTTGTAGAGTAGAAATGGGGCTACATGTGTGCCAAGTTCCGGGTCCAGGGGACCTACGGACGGCCAGTACCGGGTCCCCAAAATCCGGGAGATCGGTGCAAAAAGGTGACTCGAGTATAAGCCTAGGGTGTCCATTTGCATGCCTCAATGTGCCTCACTGTGTCCATGTGCATGCCTCACTCTGTCCATGCCTCACTGTGCCCATGCCTCACTCTGTCCATGCCTCACTGTGCCCATGCCTCACTCTGCCCATGCCTCACTCTGTCCATGCCTCACTGTGCCCATGCCTCACTGTGCCCATGCCTCACTGTGCCCATGACTAGACTGATGTTTAACATGGGAGTCAATGGAAGGGGTGCCCGGTTTTGAAAAATCGGTGCTCCCCGGCCATAAGTCCCCCAGACAACAAACTTTGCACACTTGTAGAGGAGAAATGGGGCTACATGTGTGCCAAGTTCCGGGTCCAGGGGACCTACGACCGGCGGGTAGCGGGTCCCCAAAGTCACCGGAGAAATTACCATTTAACATGGGAGTCTATGGAAGGGAAGCCCGGCTTTGAAAAATCGGTGCTCCTCCGCCGTAGGTCCCCAATACAACAAACTTTAAACACTCATAGAGGAAGAGAGGGGCTACATGTGTGCCAAGCTTGGGGTCCAGGGGACCTAAGGCCGGCCAGTACCGGGTCCCCAAATTCACCGGAGAAATTACCGTTTAACATTAGAGTCTATGGAAGGGGTGCCCGACTTTGAAAAATTGGTGCTCCTCCGCCGTAGGTCCCCCAGACAACAAACTTTGAACACTTGTAGACGAAGAGAGGGGCTGCGCGTGTGCCAAGTTCCGGGTCCAGGGGACCTACGACCGGCCGGCAGCGGGTCCCCAAAGTCACCGGAGAAATTACCGTTTAACATGGGAGTCTATGGAAGGGGTGCCCGGCTTTGAAAAATCGGTGCTCCTCCGCCGTAGGTCCCCCCACACAACAAACTTTAAACACTTGTAGAGGAAGAGAGAAGCTACATGTGTGCCAAGCTTGGGGTCCAGGGGACCTAAGGCCGGCCAGTACCGGGTCCCCAAAGTCCAGAAGATCAGGCACAAAAAGGTGACGAGTATAAGCCGAGGGGGGCATTTTTAGCACAATTTTCTTTTAAAAGGCGTTTGAAAAATTGCTGCGCAAATACCGTGCGAGATAAAAAGTTGCAACGACCGCCATTGTATTCTCTAGGGTCTCTGCTGAAAAAAACATATATAATGTTTGGGGGTTTTATGTGATTTTTCCATGTAGGAGCGAAGTGTCAGAACTGGCCCGGCCGGCGAGTGGTTAAAGTGAAGCTCCGGGGTGTCGTGGCAGCTTTGGTCGGAGCTCCTCCTTAACATCCCCTCTCCCGGTACGGTGACACCGATGCCCCCCCCCCCCCCCATTTCCCTGGTTTAGCGGCGGGGGAAAGCAGGCTAAGTGTCAGTAATGAGGCGTGGGAGGTTCAAGCATCTATTATTCATCAGGTAAACACCAACGTCCTCCGTTACATTAGCATTTTAAACACGCGCATTAGCAGTGCTGAGAGAAGGGACACCGCTGGGCCGCTCCGGGGGAGGGGGGGGACGACGACAACCGGTGTCAGCTCTGTGTAACGGGCCCCCTCCCCCCTCCTATGTCACCTTGTGATGGTGATTCCATCTCTCATCAGCAGCAATCATCTCTCCGAAAGGATCATTCACATCATTTCCATATTCTCCGGCAAACCGAGATAAGTGATACCAATCAGGGAAACGGGTAATGAATGGCTTCCAGGAATCAGGAGGTTGGCTTATTTTTGAGTTTAATATAATTTCCATCGATCAAGCAGGGCTTTCGGTAGGTCTGTGGGCGGGACAGCAGCCTCTTGCCAGCCATTTCTGTCCAGGAAAAATAAAAAAATATATAAAAACACCTTTCAGTGGATGAATTGGGGTGTCAGTAATTTATTCCTGGAGGATCTGGGCCGGCCCTCCTGGCCATTTCATGTGGTCCTCACGCCTCTCCTGCAGCTGCAGCGCCCACCTCGTCTCCACCCCCACCTTGTACCAGGAGCTGACAGTAGAGAAGGAGGACAGAACTCCTCCTACAGATCCTGTACTTGTCCATACAGCCACGGAAAGGCTTGTCTCTAACCCTGTCTCAGCAGTCGGCAGCAGAGAGGAGGACAGAACTTCTCCTACAGATCCTGCGCCACTCTGTGCAGCCATAGAGAGGCTCATCTCTGCTCCAACCAACCCCCCCCCCCCCCTATCTCAGATCTCTTCCTGCAGATCTTGCGCCACTCTGAGCAGCTGCGGAAAGGCTTGTCTACTCCTTCAGATCCTGTACTTTTCCATACAGCAATGGAAAGGCTTGTCTCTAGCACAGGGTGGTGTTGGGTCTGGCTGGCAAGTTGGTGTTAGCTTTTGGTAGGTAGGGTTGTGTTGGGTCTGGCTGGCAGGTTGGTTTTAGTTTTTGGTAGGCAGGTTTGTGTTAGGTCTGGCTGGCAGGTTGGTGTTAGTTTTTGGTAAGTAGGGTTGGGTTAGGCCTGGCTGGTAGGTTGGTGTTAGCTTTTGGTAGGCATGCTTGTGTTTGGTCTGGCTGGTAGGTTGGTGTTAGCTTTTGGTGGGTAGGTTTGTGTTGGGTCTGGCTGGCAGGTTGGTGTTAGCTTTTGGTAGGTAGGGTGGTGTTGGGTCTGGCTGGCAGGTTGGTGTTAGTTTATGGTAGTGTGAGTTGTGTTGGGTCTGGCTGGCAGGTTGGTGTTAGCTTTTGGTAGGTAAGGTTGTGTTAGGTCTGGCTGGCAGGTTGGTGTTAACTTTTGGTAGGTAGGGTTTAGTTGGGTCTGGCTGGCAGGTTGACGTTAGCCTGTGGTAGGTAGGGTGGTGTTAGGTCTGGCTGGCAGGTTGGTGTTAGCTTTTGGTAGGCATGCTTGTGTTAGGTCTGGCTGGTAGGTTGGTATTAGCTTTTGATAGGTAGGGTGGTGTTAGGTCTGGCTGGCAGGTTGGTATTAGCTTTTGATAGGTAGGGTGGTGTTAGGTCTGGCTGGCAGGTTGGTGTTAGCTTTTGGTAGGTAGGGTGGTGTTAGGTCTGGCTGGTAGGTTGGTGTTAGCTTTTGGTAGGTAGGGTGGTGTTAGGTCTGGCTGGTAGGTTGGTGTTGGCTTTTGGTAGGTAGGGTTGTGTTGGGTCTGGCTGGCAGGTTGACGTTTGGTAGGCATGGTTGTTTTTGGCGTTGTGTTTTATTGTGGTGAGTTGGGTAGGCACCATTGTCTTGGGTTTTGGTTGGTAGGACTGCCTCGAGTTTTGGGTAGCAGTATTGTGTTGGGTTCGGTAGGTGGGATTGTTATGGGTTTTCGCTGTGTCACGTGTTTGTGATGTGTTGAGTATAGTTCACAGGATTTCTTGGGTAACCAAAACCTCGTATCCTCACCACAAGTGGACTTTTGAGGTGCCCCAGAGAAAACCACAATACAAAATGTAAAATTGGGGGATACACACCCCTTTCATAATTCTTATTCATACGAAAGCTGAAATCAAACATATAAAGATCTGTGAAGACGTAATAGAAACAGCGCAGTCAACTTCCTTCCTATAATCAAATCTTCTCCACCTCTACGGCTAATACAGAATTATCAGCATGGGCTCTTAGATCCCCTTGACATCTATTTATCCATCATAGTTCTACAGTATCGTTCATTACATAGTTACATTGTTAGGTTGATAAAAGACTCACGTTCTTCATCATCATTCTTTCCCTACGCGTTTCGCAGGAAGTGGTACCCGCTTTCTGAAGAGGATACTTGACGTGATTGTAGGCGTATTAGTGCAATTGTGACCAAGAAAATTGAGTACTGCCCGTGATACTCTTTTTATTTGCACTAACATACAATTTTTCAGGACAAATAAAGTATCACGGGCAGTACTTAATTTTCTCTGAAGAGGATATAAAATAGAGAGGTCAGTTGCTATGCAGAAGTAGTTTGCACTGGGAATGACCCCACAAGGTAGGACTCAGCCCCACCAGGCAGGCATCTGGGACACTAGGAGGACCAGAAGCAGGTATCCTCCACATGCGGATGCAGAGAGCATACAGGAGCCCAACTACTAGGGGTCCACAAAGATGGTAAGCCCACCCCCCCGGGGAACTATCAAAGGGGAGTGGATACCAGAACGTCGCCCAGCATACATAAGCCCTTGCCTATGAGAGATTTCATAGGGTGTTGGTAGGTAGACTTGTGATGGGTTTTGGGTGGCAGGTCTCTGTTGGGTTTTGGGTGGCAGGAATGTGTTGCGTTTTTGATGACAAGTCTGTGTTGGGTTTTAGATGGTAGGATTGTGTTGGGCTTTGGGTGGCAGGTCTGTGTGGAGTTTTTGGTTTCAGATCTGTGTTTGGTTTTAGTTGGTAGGATTGAGTTGGATTGTGGGTGGCAGACCTGTGTTTAGTTATTAGTGGCAGGTCTTTGTTGGGTTTTAGTTGGTAGGATTGTATTGGGTTTTGTTTGGCAGGTCTGTGTTGGGTTCTAATTGGTAAGATTGTGTTGGGTTTTGGGTGGCAGGTATCTGTTGGGTTTTTGGTGGCAGGTCTCTGTTGGGTTTTGGGTGGCAGCTCTATGTTGGGTTCTAATTGGTAAGATTGTGTCGGGTTTTGGGTTGCAGGTCTTTGTTGGGTTTTGGGTGGCAGGTATGTGATGGGTTAAATTTGGTAGGATTATGTTGGGTTTTGGGTGGCATGTCTGTGTGGAGTTTTTGGTGGCAGATCTGTGTTTGGCTTTAGTTGGTAGGATTGTGTTGGGTTTTAGTTGGTAGGATTGTGTTGAGTTTTGGGTGGCATGTCTGTGTGGAGTTTTTGGTGGCAGATCTGTGTTTGGTTTTAGTTGGTAGGATTAAGTTGGATTTTGGTGGCAGGTCTGTGTTGGGTTTTAGTTGGTAGGATTGTGTTGGTTTTTTTTTTGGCAGGTCTGTGTTGGGTTCTAATTGGTAGCATTGTGTTGGGCTTTGGGTGGCAGGTCTGTGTTGGGTTTTTGTTGACAGGTCTGTGTTGGGTTTTAGCTGGTAGGATTGTGTTGGAATTGTTGGGTGGCAGGTCTGTGTTGGGTTTCTGGTGGCAGGTCTGTGTTGGGATGCTGGTGGCAGGTCTGTGTTGGGTTTCTGGTGGCAGGTCTGTGTTGGGTTTCTGGTGGCAGGTCTGTGTTGGGTTTCTGGTGGCAGGTCTGTGTTGGGTTTTTGGTGGCAGGACTGTGTTGGGTTTCTAGTGGCAGGTCTGTGTTGGGTTTTTGGTGGCAGGTCTGTGTTGGGTTTCTGGTGGCAGGTCTGTGTTGGGTTTTTGGTGGCAGGACTGTGTTGGGTTTTAGTGTGTAAGATTGTGTTGGGTTGTGGGTGGCAGGAATGTATTTGCGTTTAGAGTGGCAGGTCTATTTTGGGTTTTAGATGATAGGAATGTGTTGGGTAGTAGGTGGCAGCTGTGTGTTTAGAGTGGTAGGCTGGTGTTGAGTTTTTGGTGGCAGGTCTATGTTGGGTTTTAGTTGGTAAGATTATGTTGGGTTGTGGGTGGCAGGTCTGTTTTTTAATTTTTTGGTTGCAGGTATGTGTTAAGTTTTGTGTGCAAAACCTGTGTTGGGATTTAGTTGGTAGGATTGTGTTGGGTTTTTGGTGACGGGTCTGTGTTGGGTTTCTGGTGGCAGGTCTGTGTTGGGTTTCTGGTGGCAGGTCTGTGTTGGGTTTCTGGTGGCAGGTCTGTGTTGGGTTTCTGGTGGCAGGTCTGTGTTGGGTTTCTGGTGGCAGGTCTGTGTTGGGTTTCTGGTGGCAGGTCTGTGTTGGGTTTCTGGTGGCAGGACTGTGTTGGGTTTTAGTGTGTAAGATTGTGTTGGGTTGTGGGTGGCAGGAATGTATTTGAGTTTAGAGTGGCAGGTCTATTTTGGGTTTTAGTTGATAGGAATGTGTTGGGTAGTAGGTGGCAGGTGTTTGTTTAGAGTGGTAGGCTGGTGTTGAGTTTTTGGTGGCAGGTCTGTGTTGGGTTTTAGTTGGTAAGATTGTGTTGGGTTGTGGGTGGCAGGTCTGTTTTTTAATTTTTTGGTTGCAGGTATGTGTTAAGTTTTGTCTGCAAAACCTGTGTTGGGATTTAGTTGGTAGGATTGTGTTGGGTTTTTGGTGACGGGTCTGTGTTGGGTTTTAGTTGGTAAGATTGTGTTGGGTTGTGGGTGGCAGGTCTGTGTTGGGTTGTGAGTAGCAGGTCTGTGTTGGGATTTAGTTGGTAGGAATGTGTTGGGTTTTTGGTGACGGGTCTGTGTTGGGTTTTAGTTGGTAAGATTTTGTTGGGTTGTGGGTGGCAGGTCTGTGTTGGGTTGTGGGTGGCAGGTCTGTGTTGGGATTTAGTTGGAAGGAATGTGTTGAGTTTTGGGTGGCAGGTCTCTGTTGAGTTTTGGGTGGCGGGTCTGTGTGGGTTTTTCGCTTGGTTGGGTTATGTTGGACTTTGGGCATCAGGTTTGCGTTGGTTTTTGGTTGATTAAATGGCGTTTGGTCCTTGCGGCAGGTATGTGTTGTTTTGGATAACAGGATTTCACGAGGCCCCTCTTGGAAGGACTGTGTGAGGTCTCCAGCTGGAAGGATTATTTTCAGTTTAGTACAATTTAAGGAAGTATGTTTGAGTCACGGAATTAGACACACTGTTTTGTTTATGGGAAGACATTGTTGTCTTATGAATTAGTTGTCCTAATTCCCATAAATCCTTTTGTCATTGTTACACGGCTGTCTTATATTCTTTATATTATATAAATACCAATTTGAAAACACACTTTTAATGTCTGATGTTCCTCAAGTGGTCAGTGGAAATCAATTTCTAATTTCTGAAGACTGTTTGCTGGCCAGGCCCTGGTTGGTTGGTCCTTTTGGGTTATGGACGAGGGCTGAATTGAATGCAAGGTCGTGGCTCTCTTGTAGTGTCCAACAAGAACGGGTTAATTTCAAGCGAGCGGAATGTCGTTTGTTGTCAGCATAAAAAAATAGAAGTGCTGAGGCTCTTGAAGGCAGAGAGCCTTGTCGGGTCCCCCACATTGTTGGAGAAAGACACGTTTTAAAATTGCATACATGAGAAACTAATAAATGAAACTCTCTCCGACAAAGAGAATTAATGACACCCAGCTGTACGGCTGAAGCCGCAACAACTCAAAGCCATTAAATTGCCTCCAAGTCTCTCTGTCTGGCAGTCAATAACAAATTCACCTCTCGCACCTGGCTGGGTTGATGGCTCTCATGATCGCCGAGTGCCCATCGTCGCTGGTTTCTTTGAAACCTGGCAGACAAATTATCGTATCTATTCATTGAAGGAATTATCATCTTGTAAGACTAAGTTCTTCAGTCATATCCTCAGGTTTTTGCTCAGCCTGTTGTCTTTCTCCTCCATAATTGTAGTCACCGGTGTATCGACAACGCTCTGAAGTGAGTTTACAATTTGTGGTATTTTTCTTCAGTTGCTAACATAGCATGCACACCAACAATCTAGACTCTCATCCAAGCCATCAGGAAATTAGATCTGCTGGGGCTGATCTTATATCCATAGGGCGGAAGTCTAGACAGCAGCTAAAGGGGGTGCAGATGGTTCAACTACTCTGGGCTCATAAGGTCAGGGTCCCTCAGCATAATTGGCCCTAACTACCAGCTGCTACCGTACAGAAAAATGCCAAATTCCTTTCTTGGTTCCTTCCCCTAATCTTCCGCTTCACTCTATAGAAGACTTATTACAGAATTATCCACGATCAACAAGATCTCTGGTCAACCAGATCCATAAACAACCAAATACATGGTTAACTAGATCCATGGTCAATCAGATCCATGTTTAACCAGTTCCGTTGTTAACCAAATCCATGAATAATCAGAACCATGATGAACAGGATCTGTGGTCAACCAAATTCATGATTAACCACCAGATCCATGGTCAACCAAACTCATTCAATTTACAAGATCCATGGTTAACCAGATCGGTGGTCAACCAAATCCATGATCAATCAGTTCCATGGTCAACCAGATTCATGATCAACCAGAGCCATAGTCAACCAAATTCATGTTTAACCAGATCCATGATCAACCAAATCTATGGTTAATCAGGTCCGTGGTCAAACAAAATTCATAATCAACCAGATCCATGGTCAACCAGATCTGTGGTCAATCAGATCCATGATCAACCAGATTCATATCCAACCAGATCCATGATCAACCAAATTCACGTTTAACCAGATCCGTGATCAACCAAATCTATAGTTAATCAGATCCATGGTCAAACAAATGCATAATCAACCATATCCATGGTCAACCAGATCTGTGGTCAATCAGATCCATGGTCATCCAGATTCATGATCAACCAAATTTACATTTAACCAGATCCTTGATCAACCATATCTATGGTTAATCAGATCCGCGGTCAACCAAATTCATAATCAACCAGATCCATGGTCAACAAGATCTGTGGTCAACCAGATTCATGACCAACCAGATCAATGATCCAGGCTGCCATATAATCAGTTGTTGAGTGGTCCCATGCAGGAAGAGGAAAAGCAGTTCTTAGGCTACTTACAATTTGTTCATGACCAATTTTTCGATGATGAGATTGTTGGTTTTCTTCAGATTCATCTTAGGCACAATAATGCTCTGAAATTTGGTGCAGTAATTGTGACGTTCTCCATATAGATCCCAGTATCACATGTTACCACCTTAACATTACCGGCAATACTCGTACATCTGTAGTAGTATTAATTACTGTGATAATATTCTATTTATTGTTGTAGCAGTGCACATTGAACTAGGGGTTTGGGGTTATGTTGAGGTTAAGAGTGTGGGCTTTCCATGATCAACCAGATCTGTGGTCAATCAGATCTATGGTCAACCAGATTCATGATCAACCAGATCCATGGTCAACCAAATTCACATTTAACCAGATTCATTGATCAACCATATCTATGGTTAATCAGATCCGTGGCCAACCAAATTCATAATCAACCAGATCCATCGTCTTTACCCCGAAGCCAACAATGCAGCCACTGCACTGGAGGCAGCCATCCTCACCTCCTATGAATCCCTGCAAAATTTGATTCATCGTATGTCCCTTGGGGGGCGGGAGGGAACGAGTATTATAGCTATGACTCTACGGATTATTAAACTCACTAAATTACAAGTCCCCTCCAGCAGTAATACATACTCACCGAACACTCCACTGTGGGGGAATCCAAACCTTCCGGAATTTTTCCGTAGATCGGATGGGGGATACTGGTCGAAAAGGGGGGTAAAAACTATTTTACATCTGTTCTCAGGCAATGTGTTTCGTACTTTTGAGGAATTTCGTAGAGACTATAATCTGCCACGCACGGCTTACTTCCTTTACCTACAGATACGCCACACTGCAGCAACGCAGTTTGGCCTTCGTAACATAGTCATCCAGCTTTCTCGGCTGGAGCGACTACTAACTGACCCCTCGCACACCAAGTTAGTCTCCACATATTATGGGTCTCTCCTGCACACTACGACTCAAAGGCTGAGCAAAGCGGCTGCTAGCTGGAGAGCCGACATCCCTGAACTGACGGAGGAGATCTGGCAGGAGGTATTGCCCCTCCAGGTCCCTTCTGTCATTTCGTCCCGTGACAAGGTAATACAGACCAAACTGTTATATAGATCCTACTTCACACCATGCTTACTGTTCAAACTGAGCAGAATCCCCTCAGCGCTATGCTCCCGATGCGGCGCGGCCGATGGCACGTTCTTTCATATGATGTGGGAGTGTGCTCCGATTAGAAAGTTCTGGTCGGAGGTCACGGCCTTCATTAGCTCGCTGACTGAGATACCCAATATATGTAATCCTCTGAGGTGTTTACTGGGCCACATTGATGACGAGACTCTATCTAAGAATATGCAAACCTTCCTGCGGATAGTACTGTTCTATGCTAAGAAGTCTATAACCTTCCACTGGAAGTCTCCATCCCTACCTCCCATTGCCTTCTGGCTCACCACCATCAATCGTGCTATACCGCTGTATAAGATGACATATGAGGCCAGAGGGTGTCCAAAAAATTCTTGAAGGTCTGGGGCTCTTGGGTTGATTCCGAGAGCACCATACCTCCTGCTCCTTGAACTTTGACTGATACCTCTGCCCGTTGAATAGATCTAAGTGAGTAAATTAACGATTCTGTTGTTTTTCTCCCACCTTTCTCTGTGTGTTTTTATGAAAATGCTCAATGTGTACCAGCTACCAAAGTTTTGTAAAATGATGTACCGGGCGATGTTCGCCTAGGATGTGTGTTTGTTGTATTGTCTGTTTTGTATGTACAAAAATTTCAAAATAAAAATTTACCTTTAAAAACCAGATCCATTGTCAACAAGATCTGTAGTCAATCAGATCCATGGTCAACCAGATTCATGATCAACCAAATTCACGTTTTACCAGATCCATGATCAACCATATCTACGGTTAATCAGATCCGTGGTCAACCAAATTCATAATCAACCAGATCCATGGTCAACCAGATCTGTAGTCAATCAGATCCATGGTCAACCAGATTCATGATCAACCAAATTCACATTTAACCAGATCCATGATCAACCATATCTATGGTTAATCAGATCCGTGGTCAACCAAATTCATAATCAACCGGATCTATGGTCAACAAGATCTGTGGTCAACCAGATCCATGGTCAACAAGATCTGTGGTCAACCAGATTCATGATCAACCAGATCCATGGTCAACCAGATTCATGATTAACCAGATCCATGGTCAACAAGATCTGTGGTCAACCAGATTCATAATCAACCGGATCTATGGTCAACAAGATCTGTGGTCAACCAGATCCATGGTCAACCAGATTCATGATCAACCAGATCCATGGTCAACAAGATATCTGTGGTCAACCAGATTCATGATCAGTCAGATCCATGGTCAACAAGATATCTGTGGTCAACCAGATTCATGATCAACCAGATCAATGATCCAGCCTACCATATAATCAGTTGTTGAGTGGTCCTGCATGCAGGAAGAGGAAAAGTTCTCCATATAGATCCCAGTATCATAACATTACCGGCAATACTCGTACATCTGTAGTTGTATTGATTGTTGTAACAGTGCACATTCTACTAGAGCAGGGGTCTCCAAACTGCAGCCCGAGGGCCGGATGCGGCCCTTTGCTAGCCTTCATCCGGCCCTTGGGGCAGTATTGCTCCCAACGATATGAGCCACTATTCCTCCCAATGGCACCAACAATGGGACAACATTTCTTAGATTAATAGCAATGATGGAGCACTATTCCTCCTCCTACTGCCCACCAACACTGGGGCCATGTTTATTCTCACTGTTGTCCGGCCCCCCTAAAGTCTGAAACTGGCCCTTTGCTTGAAAAGTATGGAGACCCTTGTACTAGAGGTTTGGGGTTATCTTGAGGTTAAGAGTGTGGGCTTTTCAGGAAACAGTAGAAGGATGGTGAAGGTAGGGGGTACCAAGATGGCGGAGTGAGCACATTGCCACACCTAACCTAACTATTTCCATTGTCTCCAAAGTGTTTTTGTTGTTTAATTGTCCTCCATGTTTCTGCTTCTCCTCCAGTTATCTACATCTGCTGCCCTCCGGACGACTTCCGCCAGCTCATGTTGCACGCTTGGCGCGAAGACCTGTGCTCCGGCGACTACGTCTTCTACTACATCGACAACTACGGCGCCAGCCTCCAAGGCTCCACCTTCCCTGACTATCAGCGGCCCTGGTACAGAGGCGACGCCGACGACGCCAATGCCAGGGAGGCGTTTAAGGTAAACCAATCGAATCGGTTCCTCTCGGGCCAACATTGAAATCTTATTGGAGGTAAATTTGGATGGAGGCCTTTGCAGAGAGAGAGAGAGAGATTTGGGGGTTAATCATCCTACAAGCTTTCCAGACTGGAATAAGTGTTGCGCTGAATGTTTATGTGTCTAGGGCCCCGGGCCCTCCATATTTCCACACTTTGCGAGTCATGCGTTTTGACAAGGGATGCAGGGTATTGTCAGGAGGAACGGGATGAGACGGAACGCTTCCTCGAAGGCAGACGCGGTCTTCGCGAGACAAGACAAAGCGGAAAACAACGGGAAATAATGGATGAGGGGAAGGTGGCGAGAAATGAGAGAATTCGGAAATGGCATTTATCACTGTGGTGGGGGGGCGCAGAGAGATGAGGAGCATGGGGGAGGTTTTTGTATATCCGTGTTCGCTTATCATGAAAATATGGAACAGCAAGCCTAAAAAAAAATGAGTTCCATCAAAATCCGGCTTTAGGTTGCCGGTACAATAATAACCCCGAATGTGACCGGCTGAAGACGTGCCGGAGTTTCACTTCAAGCTCACCTCCGTTCTCGTATATTTTGTGGTGGAGGATTTGTCGTAGTCGCCCCGACGCACGTGAGACGAGGAAAGACGCAATGACAGAAGGTGACTCTAGGCCTCTGCGACTGACAGTTCTGAAAATGACGTTCCCATCCCCCCCCCCTCTCACATACACACTGAACTGGAACACCCTGTCACCCGTGACTTCCATGGAAGCAGCACTTAGGTTGATGGCCCCCCGCGGATTCCGACCCCCAGGTGCGAGCCGTCACTCACCGACACCGTATATAGTTCTGTCTATATACTCCCCATTAAATCAGGTCAGCTGACTGCAAGCAAAGGGTTAATTTAGGAGGGGTTCTGAGATTCCAGATATTTCTCTATTTCTTTACCCTCCATTCTTCTATTGTACCCCAATCCCCTCTGCCTCCCCCCCCCATGCCCATATATATACCCCAATCCCCCCCATGCCCATATTTATACCCTAATCCCCCTCTGTCTTTCTGTTATACCCCAACCCCCCCTCTGTCCTTCTATTATACCCCAATCCCCCCTCTGTCCATCTATTATACCTCAATCCCCCCTCTGTCCTTCTATTATACCCCAATCCCCCCTCTGTCCTTCTATTATACCCCAATCCTCCCTCTCCTTCTATTATACCCCAATCCTCCCTCTGTCCCTCTATTATACCCCAATCCCCCCTCTGTCCATCTATTATACCTCAATCCCCCCTCTGTCCTTCTATTATACCCCAATCCCCCCTCTGTCCCTCTATTATACCCCAATCCCCCCTCTGTCCTTCTATTATACCCCAATCCTCCCTCTGTCCTTCTATTATACCCCAATCCCCCCTCTGTCCTTCTATTATACCCCAATCCCCCCTCTGTCCTTCTATTATACCCCAATCCTCCCTCTGTCCATCTATTATACCCCAATCCCCCCTCTGTCCTTCTATTATACCCCGATCCCCCCTCTGTCCTTCTATTATACCCCAATCCCCCCTCTGTCCTTCTATTATACCCCAATCCCCCCTCTGTCCTTCTATTATACCCCAATCCTCCCTCTGTCCTTCTATTATACCCCAATCCCCCCTCTGTCCTTCTATTATACCCCAATCCCCCCTCTGTCCTTCTATTATACCCCAATCCTCCCTCTGTCCTTCTATTATACCCCAATCCACCCTCTGTCCTTCTATTATACCCCAATCCCTCCTCTGTCCTTCTATTATACCCCAATCCCCCTCTGTCCTTCTATTATACCCCAATCCACCCTCTGTCCTTCTATTATACCCCAATCCCCCCTCTGTCCTTCTATTATACCCCAATCCCCCTCTGTCCTTCTATTATACCCCAATCCCCCCTCTGTCCTTCTATTATACCCCAATCCCCCTCTGTCCTTCTATTATACCCCCCCTCTGTCCTTCTATTATACCCCAATCCCCCCTCTGTCCTTCTATTATACCCCAATCCTCCCTCTGTCCATCTATTATACCCCAATCCCCCCTCTGTCCTTCTATTATACCCCAATCCCCCCTCTGTCCTTCTATTATACCCCAATCCTCCCTCTGTCCTTCTATTATACCCCAATCCCCCCTCTGTCCTTCTATTATACCCCAATCCCCCCTCTGTCCTTCTATTATACCCCAATCCTCCCTCTGTCCATCTATTATACCCCAATCCCCCCTCTGTCCTTCTATTATACCCCGATCCCCCCTCTGTCCTTCTATTATACCCCAATCCCCCCTCTGTCCTTCTATTATACCCCAATCCCCCCTCTGTCCTTCTATTATACCCCAATCCTCCCTCTGTCCTTCTATTATACCCCAATCCCCCCTCTGTCCTTCTATTATACCCCCCCTCTGTCCTTCTATTATACCCCAATCCCCCCTCTGTCCTTCTATTATACCCCAATCCTCCCTCTGTCCATCTATTATACCCCAATCCCCCCTCTGTCCTTCTATTATACCCCAATCCCCCCTCTGTCCTTCTATTATACCCCAATCCCCCCTCTGTCCTTCTATTATACCCCAATCCCCCCTCTATTCTTCTATTATACCCCAATCCCCCCTCTGTCCTTCTATTATACCCCAATCCTCCCTCTGTCCTTCTATTATACCCCAATCCTCCCTCTGTCCATCTATTATACCCCAATCCCCCCTCTGTCCATCTATTATACCCCAATCCCCCCTCTGTCCTTCTATTATACCCCAATCCCCCTCTGTCCTTCTATTATACCCCAATCCCCCCTCTGTCCTTCTATTATACCCCCAACCCCCCCCTCTGTCCTTCTATTATACCCCAATCTCCCCTCTGTCCTTCTATTATACCCCAATCCCCCCTCTGTCCTTCTATTATACCCCAATCCTCCCTCTGTCCTTCTATTATACCCCAATCCTCCCCTCTGTCCTTCTATTATACCCCAATCCCCCTCTGTCCTTCTATTATACCCCAATCCCCCCTCTGTCCTTCTATTATACCCCAATCCCCCCTCTGTCCTTCTATTATACCCCAATCCCCCCCTCTGTCCTTCTATTATACCCCAATCCCCCCTCTGTCCTTCTATTATACCCCAATCCCCCCTCTGTCCCTCTATTATACCCCAATCCCCCCTCTGTCCTTCTATTATACCCCAATCCCCCCCTCTGCCCTTCTATTATATCCCAATCCCCCCTCTGTCCTTCTATTATACCCCAATCCCCCCTCTGTCCTTCTATTATACCCCAATCCCCCCTCTGTCCTTCTATTATACCCCAATCCCCCCCTCTGCCCTTCTATTATACCCCAATCCCCCCTCTGTCCTTCTATTATACCCCAATCCCCCCTCTGTCCTTCTATTATACCCCAATCCCCCCTCTGTCCTTCTAATATACCCCAATCCCCCTCTGTCCTTCTATTATACCCCAACCCTCCCTCTGTCCCTCTATTACACCCCAATCCCCCCTCTGTCCTTCTATTATACCCCAATCCCCCCTCTGTCCTTCTATTATACCCCAACCCTCCCTCTGTCCCTCTATTATACCCCAATCCCCCCTATGTCCTTCTATTATACCCCAATCCCCCCTCTGTCCTTCTATTATACCCCAATCCCCCCTCTGTCCTTCTATTATACCCCAATCCTCCCTCTGTCCTTCTATTATACCCCAATCCCCCCTCTGTCCTTCTATTATACCCCAATCCCCCCTCTGTCCTTCTATTATACCCCAATCCCCCCTCTGTCCTTCTATTATACCCCAATCCCCCCTCTGTCCTTCTATTATACCCCCAATCCCCCCCTCTGTCCTTCTATTATACCCCAATCTCCCCTCTGTCCTTCTATTATACCCCAATCCCCCCTATCCTCCCCTCTATTATACCCCAATCCCCCCTATCCTCCCCTCTATTATACCCCAATCCCCCCTATCCTCCCCTCTATTATACCCCAACCCCCCCTATCCTCCCCTCTATTATACCCCAATCCTCCCTTCTATTATACCCCAACCCCCCAATCCTCCCCTCTATTATACCCCAATCCCCCCAATCCTCCCTTCTATTATACCCCTATCCTCCCCTCTATTATACCCCTATCCTCCCCTCTATTATACCCCAATCCTCCCCTCTATTATACCCCAATCCCCCTATCCTCCCCTCTATTATACCCCAATCCTCCCCTCTATTATACCCCAATCCTCCCCTCTATTATACCCCAATCCTCCCCTCTATTATACCCCAATCCTCCCTATCCTCCCCTCTATTATACCCCAATCCTCCCATCTATTATACCCCAATCTCCTCTATCCTCCCCTCTATTATACCCCAATCCTCCCTTCTGTTATACCCCAACCCCCCAATCCTCCCTATCCTTTCTTCTATTATACCCCTATCCTCCCCTCTATTATACCCCAATCCTCCCCTCTATTATACCCCAATCCCCCCTATCCTCTCCTCTATTATACCCCAATCTCCCCTATCCTCCCCTCTATTATACCCCAATCCTCCCTATCCTTCCTTCTATTATACCCCTATCCTCCCCTTTATTATTGGATTGTGTTTTGCCTCCATTGCCCCTTGAATCCCGTCTCCCTAGACAGAGGCCTAAGATTGTCTTCTGATGAATATGATTGTTCATATTTCCCTCTTACATGTTGTCTCTCCTGGTCAGTCAGTGATGATTATCACCTACAAGGAGCCGGAGAACCCAGAATACTTTGAATTTCTGCAAGATCTGAAGAGCTACGCCCCCAAATTCAACCACACGATGGAGAGCACGCTGGTGAGTGCGGGATGATAAGGGGGCCCGGGGCCCTATATTTCAATCTGTCCGGCTATTTCCTCCTCTATCTACATTTAGGCGATCCCGGAAAAATCATCTCTTCGGGAAAGGCTATCCTGCCTCCGCCTCAAGCTGGCCATAGATGGTGCTCCTGCAACCACAAGTTGTAGTGAAAGAAATTTGCTCGGTTCCCCCCATCAACACAGTCAGTGTTGATGGGGGGATCCCTCCCGTGGAGCCTGTGTAGTCCCTCCCGTGGAGCCTGTGTATCCCTCCTGTGGAGCATGTGTAATCCCTCCCGTTGAGCCTGTGTAATCCCTCCCGTGGAGCCTGTGTAATGCCTCCTGTGGAGCCTATGTAATCCCTCCCGTGGAGCCTGTGTAATCCCTCCCATGGAGCCTGTGTTTCCCCCGCGGTGGGAGGAGCCGTCCGGGCTGGGCGAGTTTACCAGGATTATTGATAGCAGCTATCTCCAGTCTGGTCACATGATCCACCATGTGAGACAGCGCTGGCTGTAGGGAAGAGGAGAGCGTGCTTGAAAATAACTGGTAAAGCCTGGAGTGGTGACATCATGCATATGTTCCTATGTCCCATCTGTTGTTGGCGCTCCCTCCTCTTCACGCGCGTGACAACGCCCCTCTAAATTTTGCGCCCGGGGCGGTGGCCCCCCACGCTACGCCACTGGGAGGGAGGGAAAGCTGTCGCCACTGCTGAGCAAGGGAAGCCACCGGTGAAGGGCTGCATAGATGGGGTAAGTGCACCAGACCCGCTCCGTTGATCGAACCAACTGGGGGGGGGGGGCGTTACTGTTTGCCACCCCCAAAAAAAAAAAATTGCCGCCACTGCCCCAAACCACTTGACCCACCCTATTAGATTGTAATTAGGTTATGCTGGATAGATGGTAATGGTGAGGTTGGGGGGTGGTAATTGGGGCAATTAGTCTTTCCTACGATCAGTTTCAGAATTGATGCCGCATTGTACCTGCTTCCTCTTCGGCCTACTCTGGCCAAGTCATGGAACCCGGAGTATGTACGTCAGGAGGAAAAGCCTCATTATCAGGCCATGGGCACAAGACAAAGAGATCAGATCTCGGGACAGGATCCAGCGGCGGTCCGGAGTGTCACACTACAGCGAGAGCGTGCGTGCGCCAGGTGCTGGCGGGACTCGGAGGTGTCATTACCCGGGACTGCGAGCGTGCGAGGACAATGCCACAGGAAGTGTGTGTGTGTGTGTGTCTGCTTCCCTGCCAAGACTTGTGCCTCATGACCTCTTCCATCTTCCTTACAGATGAACACGGTGGCCGCCGATTTCTACGACTCGGTCATGCTGTATGCCCATGTGGTCAACGATACCCGAGAGAAGGGAGAGAGCATTCGAAACGCATCCGCCATCATCAGCCACATGTGGAACAGAACGTACTATGGTAAGACAGCGAGTGATGGAACGAAAATATCTGCCCCTCTACTGTACCCCGATCCTCCCTCTGTCCTTCTATTATACCCCAATCCCCCCTCTGTCCTTCTATTATACCCCAATCCCCCCTCTGTCCTTCTATTATACCCCAATCCTCCCTCTGTCCTTCTATTATACCCCAATCCCCCCTCTGTCCTTCTATTATACCCCACTCCCCCCTCTGTCCTTCTATTATACCCCACTCCCCCCTCTGTCCTCCTATTATACCCCAATCCTCCCTCTGTCCCTCTATTATACCCCAATCCCCCCTCTGTCCCTCTATTATACCCCAATCCCCCCTCTGTCCTTCTATTATACCCCAATCTCCCCTCTGTCCTTCTATTATACCCCAATCCCCCCTCTGTCCTTCTATTATACCCCAATCCCCCTCTGTCCCTCTATTATACCCCAATCCTCCCTCTGTCCTTCTATTATACCCCAATCCCCCTCTGTCCTTCTAATATACCCCAATCCCCCCTCTGTCCTTCTATTATACCCCAATCCTCCCTCTGTCCTTCTATTATACCCCAATCCCCCTCTGTCCCTCTATTATACCCCAATCCTCCCTCTGTCCTTCTATTATACCCAATCCCCCTCTGTCCTTCTAATATACCCCAATCCCCCCTCTGTCCTTCTATTATACCCCAATCCTCCCTCTGTCCTTCTATTATACCCCAATCCCTCCTCTGTCCCTCTATTATACCCCAATCCTCCCTCTGTCCTCCTATTATACCCCAATCCCCCCTCTGTCCTTCTATTATACCCCAATCCCCCCTCTGTCCTTCTATTATACCCCAATCCTCCCTCTGTCCTTCTATTATACCCCAATCCTCCCTCTGTCCTTCTATTATACCCCAATCCCCCCTCTGTCCTTCTATTATACCCCAATCCTCCCTCTGTCCTTCTATTATACCCCAATCCCCCCTCTGTCCTTCTATTATATCCCAATCCTTCCCTCTGTCCTTCTATTATACCCCAATCCCCCCTCTGTCCTTCTATTATACCCCAATCCCCCTTCTGTCCTTCTATTATACCCCAATCCTCCCTCTGTCCTTCTATTATACCCCAATCCCCCCTCTGTCCTTCTATTATACCCCAATCCCCCCTCTGTCCTTCTATTATACCCCAATCCTCCCTCTGTCCTTCTATTATACCCCAATCCCCCCTCTGTCCTTCTATTATACCCCAATCCTCCCTCTGTCCTTCTATTATACCCCAATCCCCCCTCTGTCCTTCTATTATACCCCAATCCCCCTCTGTCCTTCTATTATACCCCAATCCCCCTCTGTCCCTCTATTATACCCCAATTCCCCCTCTGTCCTTCTATTATACCCCAATCCCCCCTCTGTCCTTCTATTATACCCCAATCCCCCCTCTGTCCTTCTATTATACCCCATCCCTTCCTTTGTCCTTCTATTATACCCCAATCCTTCCTCTGTCCTTCTATTATACCCCAATCCCCCCTCTGTCCTTCTATTATACCCCAATCCTCCCTCTGTCCTTCTATTATACCCCAATCCCCCCTCTGTCCTTCTATTATACCCCAATCCCCCCTCTGTCCTTCTATTATACCCCAATCCCCCCTCTGTTCTTCTATTATACCCCAATCCCCCCTCTGTCCTATTATACCCCCCTATGTCCTTCTATTATACCCCCCTCTGTCCTTCTATTATACCCCAATTCCCCCTCTGTCCTTCTATTATACCCCAATCCCCCCTCTGTCATTCTATTATACCCCAATCCCCCCCCTCTGTCCCTCTATTATACCCCAATCCCCCCTCTGTCCTTCTATTATACCCCAATCCCCCCTCTGTCCTATTATACCCCCCTCTGTCCTTCTATTATACCCCCCTCTGTCCTTCTATTATACCCCAATTCCCCCTCTGTCCTTCTATTATACCCCAATCCCCCTCTGTCCTTCTATTATACCCCAATCCCTCCTCTGTCCTTCTATTATACCCCAATCCCCCCTCTGTCCTTCTATTATACCCCAATCCCCCCTCTGTCCTATTATACTCCAATCCTCCTCTGTCCTTCTATTATACCCAAATCCTCCCTCTGTCCTTCTATTATACCCCAATCCCCCCTCTGTCCTTCTATTAAACCCCAATCCTCCCTCTGTCCCTCTATTATACCCCAATCCTCCCTCTGTCCTTCTATTATACCCCAATCCCCCCTCTGTCCTTCTATTATACCCCGATCCTCCCTCTGTCCTTCTATTATACCCCAATCCCCCCTCTGTCCTTCTATTATACCCCAATCTCCCCTCTGTCCCTCTATTATACCCCAATCCTCCCTCTGTCCTTCTATTATACCCCAATCCCCCCCTCTGTCCTTCTATTATACCCCAATCCCCCCTCTGTCCTTCTATTATACCCCAATCCCCCCTCTGTCCTTCTATTATACCCCAATCCTCCCTCTGTCCTTCTATTATACCCCAATCCTCCCTCTGTCCTTCTATTATACCCCAACCCCCCCTCTGTCCTTCTATTATACCCCAATCCCCCCTCTGTCCTTCTATTATACCCCAATCCCCCCTCTGTCCCTCTATTATACCCCAACCCTCCCTCTGTCCTTCTATTATACCCCAATCCCCCCTCTGTCCTTCTATTATACCCCAATCCCCCCTCTGTCCTTATATTATACCCCAATCCCCCCTCTGTCCTTCTATTATACCCTGATCCTCCCTCTGTCCTTCTATTATACCCCAATCCTCCCTCTGTCCCTCTATTATACCCCAATCCTCCCTCTGTCCTTCTATTATACCCCAATCCCCCCTCTGTCCTTCTATTATACCCCAATCCCCCCTCTGTCCTTCTATTATACCCCAATCCCCCCTCTGTCCTTCTATTATACCCCAATCCTCCCTCTGTCCTTCTATTATACCCCAATCCCCCCTCTATTATACCCCAATCCTCCCTCTGTCCTTCTATTATACCCCAATCCCCCCTCTGTCCTTCTATTATACCCCAATCCCCCCTCTGTCCTTCTATTATACCCCAATCCCCCCTCTGTCCTTCTATTATACCCCAATCCCTATTCTGTCCCATTAGCATTGAAAAGGGTCATGCAGAGTTTGAAAGGTCAGTCTATTCACAAGTGATTTTTCACTTATAGGTGGAGTTTGATGCGTTGAACCACCTGCTGGCTTCATATATATCTCAGGGACTCCAGCGGAGAGATTCCCCCATACAACCTTCTGCATAAATCCCCCCCCCCCCCCCTCAGGGTCACACTCTGTGCTGTCCTCTATTCTTCTGGGTTCCTGAACGCACAGGAAGCAGCTGGGTGTCGGGCGCTGTGCGCCATCCTCGCTGCCAGGTCAGGCCATATGGACGCTGATTAGAGCTCGCAGATGCAAACACTAATATCTTCCTTCCTTCTGCGGGAATGCGTCACTCTGGCCTTCGACTCCACCGCATTTCGCACTCGTGTGTATTAAAGCTCAGCTGAAGAGTTCATCAAAAAGAAAAACGAATAGCCTAGCAGTTCTGAAAAATAAAAAGGAAAAGATTTTGGTGCAATATTCACCTCCTGTCCAGTGAAGCCCCCCCCTCACCCCCGCTCTGCGATTAGATGGCTGTTTCCTGTGTAAGGA
Source organism: Rana temporaria (assembly GCF_905171775.1). Lineage (NCBI taxonomy): Eukaryota > Metazoa > Chordata > Amphibia > Anura > Ranidae > Rana > Rana temporaria. Next base: position 120,467,103 of record NC_053501.1, read on the forward strand.
TTGAGGGGCATTATTAGGCCGGCCTGGGTGGTGCCATGTTGTTACATAACCCTGTTCTCTATAGCAGTGCTGGTCAACTTCAAAGTTAAAGAATGCAGCCCCTGGTACTGCCAGAGGGCCACACAATAGCAGAGCATTTTTGCACCTCAACACCCAAAGATATCTCAATGCACAGAAGAAGTTGGTATACAATAACCCAAGCATTGGTATCAATGGATGCCATAATATCCCCCAACATCGGGGGCAATGGACTCAATAATAGCCTCCACCTTGTTGTCAGTAACCGCCATAATAACCCCCAACATTGGTGCCAATGTCCGCCATAATAACCCCCAACATTGGTGCCTGGGACGGCCATGATAACATCCAACATTGGTGCCAGTGACCACCATAATAACCCCTAACATTGGTGCCAATGACCGCCTTAATTACCCCCAACATTGGTGCCAATGTCCGCCATAATAACCTCCAACATTGGTGCCTGTATCCACCATAATAACCTCCAACATTGGTGCCAGTGACCACCATAATAACCCCCAACATTGTTGCCTGTGACGACCATAATAACCTCCGACATTGGTGCCAGTGACAGCCATAATAACCCCTAACATTGGTGCCAGTGTCGACCATAATAACCCCTAACATTGGTGCCAGTGTCGACCATAATAACCCCCAACATTGGTGCCAGTGACCGCCATAATAACCTCCAACATTGGTGCCAGTGATGGCCATTATAACCCCCAACATTGGTGCCAGTGACTGCCATAATAACCCCCAACATTGGTTCCAGTGACTGCCATAATAACCTCCAACATTGGTGCCAGTGATGGCCATTATAACCCCCAACATTGGTTCCAGTGATGGCCATAATAACCTTCAACATTGGTGCCAGTGATGGCCATAATAACCCCCAACATTGGTGCCAGTGACGGCCATAATAACACCCAACATTGGTGCCAGTGACCGCCATAATAACCTCCAACATTGGTGCCAATGTCCGCCATAATAACCACCAACATCGGTGCCAGTATCCGCCATAATAACTTCCAACATTGGTGCCTGTGATGACCATAATAACCCCCAACATTGGTGCCAGTGACTGCCATAATAACCTCCAACATTGGTGCCAGTGACTGCCTCAATAACCCCCAACATTGGTGCCAGTGACTGCCATAATAACCCCCAACATTGGTGCCAGTGACTGCCATAATAACCCCCAACATTGGTGCCAGTGACCACCATAATAACCCCCAACATTGGTGCCAGTGACCGCCATAATAACCTTCAACATTGGTGCCAGTTACTGCCATAATAACCTCCAACATTGGTGCCAGTGACCACCATAATAACCTCCAACATTGGTGCCAGTGACTGCCATAATAACCCCCAACATTGGTGCCAGTGACTGCCATAATAACCCCCAACATTGGTGCCAGTGACCACCATAATTACCCCCAACATTGGTGCCAGTGACTGCCATAATAACCCCCAACATTGGTGCCTACAAGATTCAACACTTGATAGGAGTTTGAAGTAATCAAAAACAGAATACAAAAAATGACTTCCTGCATAGTATAGTATATATTTTGCGAGAGTAATAATATAAAACCAACATCCAAAGTATATTATCAGGAAGGAGAGAAATGTTTGAATGACGGGGATCAAGGTAGGTAGTAATCACATACAAGGCTAACCAACAGCCACAGGCTGACTGCCTAAAATAAAACAAATAACAATAAAAAACCTTTATAGAGGGTTTAATAGGGCCTGAGCAAACATCCGCGATAGTAAAGGTGGAGACTCACCAGTTTACTAGCAAGTAGATAAAAGCGCTAGAATGGGCAGAGAAAATCACAGCTAGCACAAAAGCCACAGAGACAAAAACATCATCCATGTGGAAATAACATTAGTTCAGCCTTGAATGCCCATCGGTAGATATAGCTAGTAACCGTTTAAATCCACCACTGGTGAGTTCACATCAGATCTCTATATAGGCAGCCTACAAAGAAATATAAAACTGTGTCCAGGAAACAGCCTTACCAGACAATGGCACGGGGCCGGTGGACTGGATCGCAAATAACAAACCTCGAAAAACAGAACCCCTCAAAAGCAGCCGCCTCAAGCAGATCAGTGTCCGCCCTGAATGACGGATAGATGAGCACGCTAAACAGCATGATATTTGAGTGCCCGTAATCAACAAATCGGCGGTGCCCAACGTGACGTCATCCGGACCGGACGACGTCATCCCATCTAAGACTCTGAAAACATCTGGACACAAGACTGAAGGCTCCATCCCACCAAAGAATCTTTGAAGATCTGAACACATGACTGAAGGCTTCATTCCACACAAGACTCTTTGAAGACCTGGATGCAGGACTGTAGGCTTCATTCCACCCAAGACTCTTTGAAGACCTAGACCCAGGATCGACAGCTTCGTCCCACCCATAACACTTTGAAAACCTGGTTCACAGGACTGAAGGCTTCATCCCACCCAAGACTCTGAAGACCTTGATAGAGGACTAACGGCTTTGTCCCATATAAGAATCTTTGAGGACCTGGACACAGGACGGTTGGCTTCATCCCAACCATGACTCCTTGAAGACTTGGACACAGGACTGAAGGCTTCATCCCACCCAAGACTCTTTGAAGACCTGGACACAGGACTGAAGGCTTCATCCCATCCAAGAATCTTTGAAGATCTGAACACAGGACTGAAGGCTTCATTCCATCCAAGACTCTTTGAAGACCTGGACGCATGACTGAAGGCTTCATACAATCCAAGACTCTTTGAAGACCTGCATACAGGACTAAAGGCTTTGTCCCACCTAAGACTCTTTGAAGACCTTGGCACAGTACTGAAGGCTTTGTCACACCCAAGGCTCTTTGAAGAGCTGAATACAGGACCAAAGGCTTCATTCCACCCAAGTTCTTTGAAGGCCTGGACACAGGACGACGGCTTCATCCCACCCAAGACTTTGAAAATCTGGACACAGGACATGAAGCCTTCATCCAACACAATACTCTGAAGACCTTGACAGAGGTTTGAAGGCTTTGTCACATCTAAGAATCTTTGGGGACCTGGACACAGGATAGTTGGCTTCATCCCAACCAAGACTCTGAAGACTTGGACACAGAACAGAAGGCTTCATCCCACCCAAGACTCTTTGAAGACCTGGACACAGAACTGAAGGCTTCATCCCACCCAAGACTCTTTGAAGACCTAGACACAGAACTGAAGGCTTCATCCCACCCAAGACTCTTTGAAGACCTAGACACAGGACTGAAGGCTTCATCCCATCCAAGACTCTTTGAAGATATGGACAAAGAACTTAAGGCTTCTTCCCACCCAAGACTCTTTGAAGACCTGGACACAGAACTGGAAGCATTATCCCACCCAAGACTCTTTGATTACCTGGACAAAGGACTGAAGGCTTCATCCCACCTTAGACTCTTTGAAGCCCCAGACACAGGGCTGAAGGCTTCATCCCACTAAAGACTCCTTGAGGACCTGGACATGGGACCAAGGGCTTCATCCCAATCAAGACTCTTTGAAGACCTGGACACGGGACCAAGGGCTTCATCCCAATCAAGACTCTTTGAAGACCTGGACACGGGACCAAGGGCTTCATCCCAATCAAGACTCTTTGAAGACCTGGACACAGGACTGAAGGCTTCTTCCCACCCAAGACTCTTTGAAAACATGAATACTTTATTCTACCCAAAACTGTTTGAAGACCTGGACAAGGGACTAAATGCTTCATCCCAGCCAAGACTCTTTAAAGACCCGGACACAGGACTGAAGACTTCATCTGACACAGACTCTGGATCCTGATCTTGGATTACTAAACCCAGAGATAACTGAATATCCAGTTCTCTGTGCTCAGTCACAACACTCTGTATTAGTGCAATTCCTGTGTCGCCTTTCCCTATATTCACACAGTGGCAGGGCCTAGCACAGAAATAAAGTCTACCCGGGGCATTGAGGAGAGTGTGCACCGGGGGGCAATAAATGGGCTGGGGGAGCAGAAACCTGGCGTTGTGCTGTGCCCTCAGTACAGTAACTCATGAGAAATACGCTCCATCCTTCTATAGGCAAGATATAGAAATATTAGATGAAGAAGTAAAGCGCTGACTCTGCGGATCCCGCGGCGGATCGGCCAGGACTCCTCATTTGTATTTAAATTTGTGTTTAATGTGATTATTGAGCCTCATAAAAGTGTAACGATCCTTTCATCCCGCGTAATGACCAGCGGGGGTGTCATGTGGAGAGGCCATTCTGCTTTGGCGTCCTTTTCGCTTCCTCTAAAATTACAGAAAGTTTCAGGCGGTGGGAATGTGCGCCCTGCCCCCCCCCCCCCGGGTACCGTTCCACCGAGCGGCCGCTTTTCCTGGAGCAGCAAAATTTCTCCAGGAAAATGTAAGAATGAAAAATATTCCCAGCTCTGTTTAATTACAAATAATCCTTCCGATATTCCATCATCTCCCGCGCCGCGTGAGACCGAAAAAGAGAGGCGGCGGGCGGCACTGACTGCGGACAGCGGTGACACTTAAAGGATTTGTCCTCAGCGGGATTCATCCGAGACAAATGTAAAGAACACAAAAGAATGATTTATAACCACTTCTGGTGTATTCATTCTGTTATCTGAGTACGACTACCTTCCTTCTCCAATCTGACGACGACTACCTTCCTTCTATCTGAATACGACTACTACCTTCCTTCTCCTATCTGACGACGACTACCTTCCTTCTCCTATCTGAATACGACTACTACCTTCCTTCTCCTATCTGACGACGACTACCTTCCTTCTCCTATCTGAATACGACTACCTTCCTTCTCCTATCTGACGACGACTACCTTCCTTCTCTTATCTGACGACGACTACCTTCCTTCTCCTATCTGATGACGACTACCTTCCTTCTCCTATCTGACGACGACGACTACCTTCCTTCTCCTATCTGATGACGACTACCTTCCTTCTCCTATCTGATGACGACTACCTTCCTTCTCCTATCTGATGACGACTACCTTCCTCCTCCTATCTGATGATGACTACCTTCCTTCTCCTATCTGATGACGACTACCTTCCTTCTCCTATCTGATGACGACTACCTTCCTTCTCCTATCTGACGACTACCTTCCTTCTCCTATCTGACGACGACTACCTTCCTTCTCCTATCTGATGACGACTACCTTCCTTCTCCTATCTGACGACTACCTTCCTTCTCCTATCTGATGACGACTACCTTCCTTCTCTTATCTGACGACGACTACCTTCCTTCTCCTATCTGACGACAACTACCTTCCTTCTCCTATCTGACGACGACTACCTTCCTTCTCCTATCTGACAACGACTACCTTCCTTCTCCTATCTGATGATGACTACCTTCCTTCTCTTATCTGACGACGACTACCTTCCTTCTCCTATCTGATGACGACTACCTTCCTTCTCCTATCTGAGTACGACTACCTTCCTTCTCCTATCTGACGACGACTACCTTCCTTCTCCTATCTGACGACGACTACCTTCCTTCTCCTATCTGATGACGACTACCTTCCTTCTCCTATCTGACGACGACTACCTTCCTTCTCCTATCTGACGACGACTACCTTCCTTCTCCTATCTGACGACGACTACCTTCCTTCTCCTATCTGACGACGACTACCTTCCTTCTCCTATCTGACGACGACTACCTTCCTTCTCCTATCTGAATACGACTACCTTCCTTCTCCTATCTGACGACGACTACCTTCCTTCTCCTATCTGAATACGACTACCTTCCTTCTCTTATCTGACGACGACTACCTTCCTTCTCCTATCTGATGACGACTACCTTCCTTCTCTTATCTGACGACGACTACCTTCCTTCTCCTATCTGACGACGACTACCTTCCTTCTCTTATCTGATGACGACTACCTTCCTTCCAGAGTTACGATGGACGTCTTCTCTGCTTCTCCGATGAATGCTCTCCTTGCCCGGGCCCGGTCAGTTTAGGTGGACGGCCATGTCTTGGTAGGTTTGCGGTTGTGCCATACTCTTTCCATTTTCCGATGATGGATTGAACAGAAGCTCCGTGAGATCTTCAAAGCTTGGGAGATATTTTTTATACCCTAACCCTGCTTTATACTTCTCCACAACTTTATCCCTGACCTGTCTGGTGTGTTCCTCGGCCTTCATGATGCTGTTTGTTCACTAAGATTCTCTAACAGACCTCTGAGGGCTTCACAGAACAGCTGTATTTATACTGAGACTACATGACACACAGGTGGGCTCTATATGACATCATTCACACACTACGGTTACCTGCGGTTTTGTTCCCCGTGGTTTTGTGCGGATAGAAAAAATAGAACTGGATGCATCCAGCTGGGAAATCCCGCAGCTATCGGCACAGAACCGCAGGTAACTGCAGTGCGCTGTGTCAGCTGCGTTTGGTATGAATCTTGAAGGGGAACTCCACGCCAAATTTCAAATAAAAAACCGGCATGGGTTCCCCCTACAGGAGCATACCACGCCCTTGGATCTGCTATGGATTTTAAGGAGACACCCCGTACGCCGAAAAAACGGCGTGGGATCCCCCCCAAAATCCATACCAGACCCGTATCCGAGCAGCAGCCCGGCCGGTCAGGAAAGGGGTGGGGACGAGCGAGCGCCCCCCCCCTCCTTAACCGTGCCAGGCCACATACCCTCAACATGGGGGGGGGTAGGTGCATCTGTCCCCATGTTGATGAGGACAAGGGCCTCTTCCCGACAACCCTGGCCGTTGGTTGTCGGGGTCTGCAGGAGGGGAGCTTATCGGAATCCGGGACCCCACTTTAATAAGGGGGCCCCCAGATGCCGGCCCCCCACCCTGGGTGAATGAGTATGGGGTACATCGTACCCCTAGCCATTCACCTGGCGGAAAATAATATGTAAAAAAAAAAAAACACTACACAGGGTTATTACAGTAATTTATTAGTCAGCTCCGGGGCCCCCCCTCTCTTCTTTAGCTCTTTTACGAGGGGGGGCTGCTTCTTCAATGTCTTCTGGGGTGGGGGGATGTGCAGGTCTTCACCGCCGTCTGGGGTTCTGTCGCCTTCTTCTTCTCTTCGTCTCTTCTTCTTCTCTTCTCTTCTTCTCTTCTTCTCCTTCTCTTCTCTTCTTCTTCTCTTCTCTTCTTCTCCTTCTCCTTCTCTTCTCTTCTTCTTCTCTTCTCCTTCTCCTTCTCTTCTCGTCTCTTCTTCTATTCTTCTTCTTCTCTTTTCTTCTTTTTCTCTTCTTCTTCTATTCTTCTTCTTCTTCTCCTTCTTCTTCTCTTTTTCTTCTTCTTCTCTTCTTCTCTTCTCTTCTTCTTCTCTTCTCTTCTTCTTCTTCTCCTCTTCTTCTTCTCTTCTCTTCTTCTTCTTCTCTTCTTCTTGTTCTTCTCTTCTTCTTCTTCTTCGATGTTGACACGTCACTTCCTCCCGCTGTAATGCCGTGTGCGCGGCTCGCACTGACTTATATAGGCCTCTTATGACGTCAACAGTCCCATCGTGTTCCGGGTGCACGGAACACGATGGGACTGTGACGTCATAAGAGGCCTATATGAATCGGTGCGAGCCGCGCACACGGCATTACAACGGGAGGAAGTGACGTGTCAACATCGAAGAAGAGAAGAAGAAGAAGAGAAAAAGAAATGAAGAAGAAGGAGAAGAGAAGGAGAAGAGAAGGAGAAGAAGAAGAGAAGAAGAGAAGAAGAAGAGAAGAAGAAGAGAAGAGAAGAAGAAGAGAAGAGAAGAGAGAAGAGAAGAGAAGAAGAAGAGAAGAAGAAGAAGAGAAGAGAAGAGGAAGAGAAGAAGAAGAGAAGAGAAGAAGAAAAGAGAAGAGGAAGAGAAGAAGAAGAGAAGAGAAGAAGAAAAGAGAAGAGGAAGAGAAGAAGAAGAAGAGAAGAAGAAGAGAAGAAGACGAGAAGAAAAGAAGAAGAAGAGAAGGAGAAGAGAAGAGAAGAAGAAGAAGAGAAGAAGAAGAGAAGAAGAAGAAGAGAAGAAGACGAGAAGAAGACGAGAAGAAGAGAAGAAGAAGAGAAGAAGAAGAGAAGAAGAAGAGAATTAGAAGAGAAGGAGAAGAGAAGGAGAAGAGAAGAGAAGAAGAAGAAGAAGAGAAGAAGAAGAGAAGAAGAAGAAGAGAAGAAGACGAGAAGAGGAAGAAGAGAAGAAGAAGAAGAGAAGGAGAAGAGAAGAAGAAGAGAAGAAGAGAAGAAGAAGAGAAGAAGAAGAGAAGAAGAAGAAGAGAAGAAGACGAGAAGAAGACGAGAAGAAGAGAAGAAGAAGAGAAGAAGAAGAGAAGAAGAAGAGAAGAAGAAGAGAAGAAGAAGAGAAGAAGAGTAGAGAAAGAAGAGAGGGAGAAGAGGAGGAGAAGAGAAGAGAAGAAGAAGAAGAAGAGAAGAAGACGAGAAGAGGAAGAAGAGAAGAAGAAGAAGAGAAGGAGAAGAGAAGAAGAAGAGAAGAAGAGAAGAAGAAGAAGAGAAGAAGAAGAGAAGAAGACGAGAAGAAGAGAAGAAGAAGAGAAGAAGAAGAGAAGAAGGAGAAGAGAAGAAGAAGAGAAGAAGAAGAAGAGAAGAAGGAGAAGAGAAGAAGAAGAGAAGAAGACGAGAAGAAGAGAAGAAGAAGAGAAGAAGGAGAAGAGAAGAATAAGAGAAGAAGAAGAGAAGAAGAAGAGAAGGAGAGAAGAAGAAGAGAAGAAGGAGAAGAGAAGGAGAGGAGAAGAAGAAGAGAAGAAGAAGAGAAGAAGGAGAGGAGAAGAAGAAGAGGAGAAGAGAAGAAGAGAAGAAGAAGAGAAGAAGAGAAGAAGAAGAAGAAGAGAAGAAGAAGAGAAGAAGGAGAAGAGAAGAAGAGAAGAAGAAGAGAAGAAGAAGAGAAGAAGGAGAAGAGAAGAAGAAGAGAAGAAGAGAAGAAGGAGAAGAGAAGAAGAAGAGAAGAAGAAGAGAAGAAGACGAGAAGAAGAAGAGAAGAAGGAGAAGAGAAGAAGAAGAAGAGAAGAAGAAGAAGAGAAGAAGGAGAAGAGAAGAAGAAGAGGAGAAGAGAAGAAGAAGAGGAGAAGAGAAGAAGACGAGAAGAAGAAGAGAAGAAGGAGAAGAGAAGAAGAAGAAGAGAAGAAGAAGAAGAGAAGAAGGAGAAGAGAAGAAGAAGAGGAGAAGAGAAGAAGAAGAGGAGAAGAGAAGAGAAGAAGACGAGAAGAAGAAGAGAAGAAGGAGAAGAGAAGAAGAAGAAGAGAAGAAGGAGAAGAGAAGAAGAAGAAGAGAAGAGAAGAAGAAGAGAAGAAGACGAGAAGAAGAGAAGAAGAAGAGAAGAAGGAGAAGAGAAGAAGAAGAGAAGAAGGAGAAGAGAAGAAGAAGAGAAGAAGGAGAAGAGAAGAAGAAGAAGAGAAGAAGAAGAAGAGAAGAAGGAGAAGAGAAGAAGAAGAGGAGAAGAGAAGAAGAAGAGAAGAAGAAGAAGAGAAGAAGACGAGAAGAAGAGAAGGAGAAGAAGAGAAGAGAAGAAGAGAAGAAGAAGAAGAAGAAGAGAAGAAGAAGAAGAAGAAGAGAAGAAGGAGAAGAAGAAGAGAAGAAGAAGAAGAGAAGAAGAAGAAGAGAAGAAGGAGAAGAGAAGAAGAAGAGAAGAAGGAGAAGAGAAGAAGAAGAGAAGAAGAAGAGAAGAAGGAGAAGAGAAGAAGGAGAAGAGAAGAAGAAGAGAAGAAGAAGAGAAGAAGGAGAAGAGAAGAAGAAGAGAAGAAGAAGAGAAGAAGACGAGAAGAAGAGAAGGAGAAGAAGAGAAGAAGAAGAAGGAGAAGAAGAAGAAGAGACGAGAAGAAGAAAAAGAGAAGAAGCGCAGCTAAACGCAACCGCAGCTAAAAGTGCCGTACACATGCAGCGGATCGCTGGGCTTTATTTGTATCATTTTCCTTCCACTTGTAAGATGACAAAATATGGGGAAATTTCTAGGGGGGGTATGAATACTTTTTACAGGCGCTGTACATTTTGCGGAGGAGGGGTTTCTGTTTTGTCCGGAGCCCCCCCCCCCTTTACATAAGACGTGCGTTATGGCGGCTGAATGTGCGGAGTGACACCTCCCCCTCCCCATTATCGGAGCTGCGGGATAATGATCCCATTTAGGGGTAATTTTCCCTTCATTATGTGGTTCCCACCGACCAATCCGCTCGCAGACCGCCGCTCCTGTGATGTGCCGCCGCCGCCATGGATGTGCATCACCATTACTGCTTAACCTGTTCCGTCCCGTGAGAGGAGCACAGCCCCTTCACTGGCTGCATGCTTGTTCCAGGACAGGGGGGACTTCACTGGCTGCATGCTTGTTCCAGGACAAATATGGAGGGATCAGATTCGATGGAAAACATTCCCATGTGATCTTATACTGAGGCGGCATCTATAAGGAAAGCATCTGGTCTTGTTTAAATTCCATGGCTGGTTTGGTCTCATTGGGTGGGACTTTCTACAGCTTGACCACTCTTACTGTAAAGAATCCCTTCTGACACTTTTACCTCCCCCTTTGCCACCTCTTTTACTATAAAGAATCCTTCCTATCACTATTACTGTAAAGAACCCTTCTATTCGCTCTTACTGTAAAGAACCCTTCTATTCGCTCTTACTGTAAGGAACCCTTCTATTCGCTCTTACTGTAAAGAACCCTTCTCTTCGCTCTTACTGTAAAGAACCCTTCTATTCGCTCTTACTGTAAGGAACCCTTCTATTCGCTCTTACTGTAAGGAACCCTTCTATTCGCTCTTACTGTAAGGAACCCTTCTCTTCGCTCTTACTGTAAAGAACCCTTCTATTCGCTCTTACTGTAAAGAACCCTTCTCTTCGCTCTTACTGTAAGGAACCCTTCTATTCGCTCTTACTGTAAAGAACCCTTCTCTTCGCTCTTACTGTAAAGAACCCTTTCCTCCACTGACAGGGGTGTCGGGATTCCTGAGGGTGGACGACAACGGGGACCGGGAGAACGACTACTCGCTGTGGGACCTCTCGGAGACGGGCGGAGACTTTCAGGTGAGGCGATGGACGGGGGGAGGGGGCGGGTCTGGACCCCCCCGGACGGTGATTGGCTCTGACAGGTGACCCTCAATCTGTCGCCTCGCAGGTGGTGGCCAATTACAACGGGACTCAGAGGAGCATCGTCCGGGTGCCGGGGAGGGAGATCCACTGGCCGGGAGGGGCGGCGCCCAAGGATGTCCCGCCCTGCGGATTCGACAACAGCAACCCGGAGTGCATGAAAAGTAAGAGAGGGGAGGGGCTAATATTCTCCATGTGTCTATAGGGGGGGTGTATATAATATATATGGGGGTGTATATAGTATATGGGGTGTATATAGTATATATATGGGGTGTATATAGTATATGGTGGTGTATATTGTATATATGGGGTGTATATAGTATATATGGGGTGTATATAGTATATATGGGGTGTATATAGTATATATGTGGTGTATATAGTATATGGGGTGTATATAGTATATATATATGTGGTGTATATAGTATATGGGGTGTATATAGTATATATATGGGGGTGTATATAGTATATATGGGGTGTATATAGTATATGGGGGTGTATATAACATATATGGGGTGTATATAGTATATATGGGGTGTATATAGTATATGGGGGTGTATATAGTATATATGGGGTGTATATAGTATATATGGGGTGTATATAGTATATGGGGGTGTATATAGTATATATGGGGTGTATATAGTATATATGGGGTGTATATAGTATATATGGGGGTGTATATAGTATATATGGGGTGTATATATGGGGAAGTATATAGTATATATGGGGTGTATATAGTATATGGGGGTGTATATAGTATATATGGGGGTGTATATAGTATATATGGGGTGTATATAGTATATGGGGGTGTATATAGTATATATGGGGTGTATATAGTATATATGGGGTGTATATAGTATATATGGGGTGTATATAATATATATGGGGTGTATATAGTATATATGGGGTGTATATAGTATATGGGGTGTATATAGTATATATGGGGTGTATATAGTATATAGGGGTGTATATAGTATATGGGGGTGTATATAGTATATATGGGGTGTATATAGTATATGGGGGTGTATATAGTATATATGGGGTGTATATAGTATATATGGGGTGTATATAGTATATGGGGGTGTATATAGTATATATGGGGTGTATATAGTATATGGGGGTGTATATAGTATATATGGGGTGTATATAGTATATATGGGGTGTATATATGGGGAAGTATATAGTATATATGGGGTGTATATAGTATATGGGGGTGTATATAGTATATATGGGGTGTATATAGTATATATGGGGTGTATATAGTATATGGGGGTGTATATAGTATATATGGGGTGTATATAGTATATGGGGGTGTATATAGTATATATGGGGTGTATATAGTATATATGGGGTGTATATATGGGGAAGTATATAGTATATATGTGGTGTATATAGTATATGGGGGTGTATATAGTATATATGGGGTGTATATAGTATATATGGGGTGTATATAGTATATATGGGGTGTATATAGTATATATGGGGTGTATATAGTATATATGTGGTGTATATAGTATATATGGGGTGTATATAGTATATATGGGGTGTATATATGGGGAAGTATATAGTATATATGTGGTGTATATAGTATATGGGGGTGTATATAGTATATATGGGGTGTATATAGTATATATGGGGTGTATATAGTATATATGGGGTGTATATAGTATATATGGGGTGTATATAGTATATATGGGGTGTATATAGTATATATGGGGTGTATATAGTATATATGTGGTGTATATAGTATATATGGGGTGTATATAGTATATATGGGGTGTATATAGTATATATGGGGTGTATATAGTATATATGGGGTGTATATAGTATATGGAGGTATATACACAGTATCTGATAAAAGTAAGTACACCTAACCTCGTGCAATTCGTTTTTTAACAAATTTTGACAAATTCCTTAATTCCGAATTTCCAAATTTTTCAATTTCCGAAATTCGTTTTTTGTTTTTTTTTCTTTTTTTGGAAATTTGGCAAATTAGAAAATTGGAAATTCGAGATTCTAAAGTTCGGAAATTCGGAATTCCAAATTTTCTAATTTCCTGATTTTCCGAAAAAAGCAAAAATACAAACAAACAAATGAAACAAAAAATGTAGAATTGGGAAATTGTGTAGCCGAGTCTTGTGTGGAATCTGATTGTCTTCTCTTGTCTCTCAGCCAGCTTCTCTGTCCTGGAAGTCACCTCCATCGTCATTTGTTTCATCCTCCTCGCCATCGCCGTCTCCTCCGTCTTCATATACAGGTACTCTTTTCTCCTCCAGCCCCCGTACTCTTCTCCTGGGGTCCCCCCTCCACCCGCCTTCCCTCCTCGCCATCGCCGTCTCCTCCGTCTTCATATACAGGTACTCTTTTCTCCTCCCCATACTCTTCTCCTGGGGTCCCCCCTCCACCCGCCTTCCCTCCTCGCCATCGCCGTCTCCTCCGTCTTCATATACAGGTACTCGTTTCTCCTCCCCCCCCCCCCCCCGTACTCTTCTCCTGGGGTCCCCCCTCCACCCACCTTCCCTCCTCGCCATCGCCGTCTCCTCCGTCTTCATATACAGGTACTCGTTTCTCCTCCCCCCCCCCCCCCCGTACTCTTCTCCTGGGGTCCCCCCTCCACCCACCTTCCCTCCTCGCCATCGCCGTCTCCTCCGTCTTCATATACAGGTACTCGTTTCTCCTCCCCCCCCCCGTACTCTTCTCCTGGGGTCCCCCCTCCACCCGCCTTCCCTCCTCGCCATCGCCGTCTCCTCCGTCTTCATATACAGGTACTCGTTTCTCCTCCCCCCCCCCGTACTCTTCTCCTGGGGTCCCCCCTCCACCCGCCTTCCCTCCTCGCCATCGCCGTCTCCTCCGTCTTCATATACAGGTACTCGTTTCTCCTCCCCCCCCCGTACTCTTCTCCTGGGGTCCCCCCTCCACCCGCCTTCCCTCCTCGCCATCGCCGTCTCCTCCGTCTTCATATACAGGTACTCTTTTCTCCTCCCCCCCCCCGTACTCTTCTCCTGGGGTCCCCCCTCCACCCGCCTTCCCTCCTCCCCATCGCCGTCTCCTCCGTCTTCATATACAGGTACTCTTTTCTCCCCCCCCCCCCCGTACTCTTCTCCTGGGGTCCCCCCTCCACCCGCCTTCCCTCCTCGCCATCGCCGTCTCCTCCGTCTTCATATACAGGTACTCTTTTCTCCTCCCCCCCCCCGTACTCTTCTCCTGGGGTCCCCCCTCCACCCGCCTTCCCTCCTCGCCATCGCCGTCTCCTCCGTCTTCATATACAGGTACTCTTTTCTCCTCCCCATACTCTTCTCCTGGGGTCCCCCCTCCACCCGCCTTCCCTCCTCGCCATCGCCGTCTCCTCCGTCTTCATATACAGGTACTCGTTTCTCCTCCCCCCCCCCCCCGTACTCTTCTCCTGGGGTCCCCCCTCCACCCACCTTCCCTCCTCGCCATCGCCGTCTCCTCCGTCTTCATATACAGGTACTCGTTTCTCCTCCCCCCCCCGTACTCTTCTCCTGGGGTCCCCCCTCCACCCGCCTTCCCTCCTCGCCATCGCCGTCTCCTCCGTCTTCATATACAGGTAGTCGTTTCTCCCCCCCCCCCCCGTACTCTTCTCCTGGGGTCCCCCCTCCACCCGCCTTCCCTCCTCGCCATCGCCGTCTCCTCCGTCTTCATATACAGGTACTCGTTTCTCCTCCCCCCCCCCGTACTCTTCTCCTGGGGTCCCCCCTCCACCCGCCTTCCCTCCTCGCCATCGCCGTCTCCTCCGTCTTCATATACAGGTACTCGTTTCTCCTCCCCCCCCGTACTCTTCTCCTGGGGTCCCCCCTCCACCCGCCTTCCCTCCTCGCCATCGCCGTCTCCTCCGTCTTCATATACAGGTACTCTTTTCTCCTCCCCATACTCTTCTCCTGGGGTCCCCCCTCCACCCGCCTTCCCTCCTCGCCATCGCCGTCTCCTCCGTCTTCATATACAGGTACTCGTTTCTCCTCCCCCCCCGTACTCTTCTCCTGGGGTCCCCCCTCCACCCGCCTTCCCTCCTCGCCATCGCCGTCTCCTCCGTCTTCATATACAGGTACTCGTTTCTCCTCCCCCCCCGTCCTCTTCTCCTGGGGTCCCCCCTCCACCCGCCTTCCCTCCTCGCCATCGCCGTCTCCTCCGTCTTCATATACAGGTACTCGTTTCTCCTCCCCCCCCCGTACTCTTCTCCTGGGGTCCCCCCTCCACCCGCCTTCCCTCCTCGCCATCGCCGTCTCCTCCGTCTTCATATACAGGTACTCTTTTCTCCTCCCCATACTCTTCTCCTGGGGTCCCCCCTCCACCCCGCCTTCCCCCCTCGCCATCGCCGTCTCCTCCGTCTTCATATACAGGTACTCTTTTCTCCTCCCCCCCCCATACTCTTCTCCTGGGGTCCCCCCTCCACCCGCCTTCCCTCCTCGCCATCGCCGTCTCCTCCGTCTTCATATACAGGTACTCTTTTCTCCTCCCGCCCCCCATACTCTTCTCCTGGGGTCCCCCCCTTCACCCGCCTTCCCTCCTCGCCATCGCCGTCTCCTCCGTCTTCATATACAGGTACTCTTTTCTCCCCCCCGTACTCTTCTCCTGGGGTCCCCCCTCCACCCTCCTTCCCTCCTCGCCATCGCCGTCTCCTCCGGCTTCATATACAGGTACTCTTTTCCCCTCCAGCCCCCCCCCCGTACTCTTCTCCTGGGGTCCCCCCTCCACCCGCCTTCCCTCCTCGCCATCGCCGTCTCCTCCGTCTTCATATACAGGTACTCTTTTCTCCCCCCCCCCGTACTCTTCTCCTGGGTCCCCCCTTCACCCGCCTTCCCTCCCCGCCATCGCCGTCTCCTCCGTCTTCATATACAGGTACTCTTTTCTCCCCCCCGTACTCTTCTCCTGGGGTCCCCCCTTCACCCGCCTTCCCTCCCCGCCATCGCCGTCTCCTCCGTCTTCATATACAGGTACTCTTTTCTCCTCCCGCCCCCCATACTCTTCTCCTGCGGTCCCCCCTCCACCCGCCTTCACTCCTCGCCATCGCCGTCTCCTCCGTCTTCATATACAGGTACTCTTTTCTCCCCCCCGTACTCTTCTCCTGGGGTCCCCCCTCCACCCTCCTTCCCTCCTCGCCATCGCCGTCTCCTCCAGCTTCATATACAGGTACTCTTTTCCCCTCCAGCCCCCCCCCCCGTACTCTTCTGCTGGGGTCCCCCCTCCACCCGCCTTCCCTCCTCGCCATCGCCGTCTCCTCCGTCTTCATATACAGGTACTCTTTTCTCCCCCCCCCGTACTCTTCTCCTGGGGTCCCCCCTTCACCCGCCTTCCCTCCCCGCCATCGCCGTCTCCTCCGTCTTCATATACAGGTACTCTTTTCTCCCCCCCGTACTCTTCTCCTGGGGTCCCCCCTTCACCCGCCTTCCCTCCCCGCCATCGCCGTCTCCTCCGTCTTCATATACAGGTACTCTTTTCTCCTCCCCCCCCCCCCGTACTCTTCTCCTGGGGTCCCCCCTCCACCCACCTTCCCTCCTCGCCATCGCCGTCTCCTCCGTCTTCATATACAGGTACTCGTTTCTCCTCCCCCCCCCGTCCTCTTCTCCTGGGGTCCCCCCTCCACCCGCCTTCCCTCCTCGCCATCGCCGTCTCCTCCGTCTTCATATACAGGTACTCGTTTCTCCTCCCCCCCCGTACTCTTCTCCTGGGGTCCCCCCTCCACCCGCCTTCCCTCCTCGCCATCGCCGTCTCCTCCGTCTTCATATACAGGTACTCTTTTCTCCCCCCCGTACTCTTCTCCTGGGGTCCCCCCCTCCACCCGCCTTCCCTCCTCGCCATCGCCGTCTCCTCCGTCTTCATATACAGGTACTCGTTTCTCCTCCCCCCCCGTACTCTTCTCCTGGGGTCCCCCCTCCACCCGCCTTCCCTCCTCGCCATCGCCGTCTCCTCCGTCTTCATATACAGGTACTCGTTTCTCCTCCCCCCCCCCGTACTCTTCTCCTGGGGTCCCCCCTCCACCCTCCTTCCCTCCTCGCCATCGCCGTCTCCTCCGGCTTCATATACAGGTACTCGTTTCTCCTCCCCCCCCCGTACTCTTCTCCTGGGGTCCCCCCTCCACCCGCCTTCCCTCCTCGCCATCGCCGTCTCCTCCGTCTTCATATACAGGTACTCTTTTCTCCTCCCCATACTCTTCTCCTGGGGTCCCCCCTCCACCCGCCTTCCCTCCTCGCCATCGCCGTCTCCTCCGTCTTCATATACAGGTACTCGTTCCTCCTCCCCCCCCGTACTCTTCTCCTGGGGTCCCCCCTCCACCCGCCTTCCCTCCTCCCCATCGCCGTCTCCTCCGTCTTCATATACAGGTACTCGTTTCTCCTCCCCCCCCCGTACTCTTCTCCTGGGGTCCCCCCTCCACCCGCCTTCCCTCCTCGCCATCGCCGTCTCCTCCGTCTTCATATACAGGTACTCGTTTCTCCTCCCCCCCCCCGTACTCTTCTCCTGGGGTCCCCCCTCCACCCGCCTTCCCTCCTCGCCATCGCCGTCTCCTCCGTCTTCATATACAGGTACTCGTTCCCCCCCCCCCCCCCCGTACTCTTCTCCTGGGGTCCCCCCTCCACCCGCCTTCCCTCCTCGCCATCGCCGTCTCCTCCGTCTTCATATACAGGTACTCGTTTCTCCTCCCCCCCCGTACTCTTCTCCTGGGGTCCCCCCTCCACCCGCCCTTCCCTCCTCGCCATCGCCGTCTCTCCGTCTTCATATACAGGTACTCGTCTTCTCCTGGGGTCCCCCCTCCACCCGCCTTCCCTCCTCGCCATCGCCGTCTCCTCCGTCTTCATATACAGGTACTCGTTTCTCCTCCCCCCCCCCGTACTCTTCTCCTGGGGTCCCCCCTCCACCCGCCTTCCCTCCTCGCCATCGCCGTCTCCTCCGTCTTCATATACAGGTACTCTTTTCTCCTCCCCATACTCTTCTCCTGGGGTCCCCCCTCCACCCGCCTTCCCTCCTCGCCATCGCCGTCTCCTCCGTCTTCATATACAGGTACTCGTTTCTCCTCCCCCCCCCGTACTCTTCTCCTGGGGTCCCCCCTCCACCCGCCTTCCCTCCTCGCCATCGCCGTCTCCTCCGTCTTCATATACAGGTACTCTTTTCTCCTCCCGCCCCCCATACTCTTCTCCTGCGGTCCCCCCTCCACCCGCCTTCACTCCTCGCCATCGCCGTCTCCTCCGTCTTCATATACAGGTACTCTTTTCTCCCCCCCGTACTCTTCTCCTGGGGTCCCCCCTCCACCCTCCTTCCCTCCTCGCCATCGCCGTCTCCTCCGGCTTCATATACAGGTACTCTTTTCCCCTCCAGCCCCCCCCCCCGTACTCTTCTCCTGGGGTCCCCCCTCCACCCGCCTTCCCTCCTCGCCATCGCCGTCTCCTCCGTCTTCATATACAGGTACTCTTTTCTCCCCCCCCCCGTACTCTTCTCCTGGGGTCCCCCCTTCACCCGCCTTCCCTCCCCGCCATCGCCGTCTCCTCCGTCTTCATATACAGGTACTCTTTTCTCCCCCCCGTACTCTTCTCCTGGGGTCCCCCCTTCACCCGCCTTCCCTCCCCGCCATCGCCGTCTCCTCCGTCTTCATATACAGGTACTCTTTTCTCCCCCCCGTACTCTTCTCCTGGGGTCCCCCCTTCACCCGCCTTCCCTCCCCGCCATCGCCGTCTCCTCCGTCTTCATATACAGGTACTCTTTTCTCCTCCCCCCCCCCCCGTACTCTTCTCCTGGGGTCCCCCCTCCACCCGCCTTCCCTCCTCGCCATCGCCGTCTCCTCCGTCTTCATATACAGGTACTCGTTTCTCCTCCCCCCCCGTACTCTTCTCCTGGGGTCCCCCCTCCACCCGCCTTCCCTCCTCGCCATCGCCGTCTCCTCCGTCTTCATATACAGGTACTCTTTTCTCCCCCCCCCGTACTCTTCTCCTGGGGTCCCCCCTTCACCCGCCTTCCCTCCCCGCCATCGCCGTCTCCTCCGTCTTCATATACAGGTACTCTTTTCTCCCCCCCGTACTCTTCTCCTGGGGTCCCCCCTTCACCCGCCTTCCCTCCCCGCCATCGCCGTCTCCTCCGTCTTCATATACAGGTACTCTTTTCTCCCCCCCGTACTCTTCTCCTGGGGTCCCCCCTTCACCCGCCTTCCCTCCCCGCCATCGCCGTCTCCTCCGTCTTCATATACAGGTACTCTTTTCTCCTCCCCCCCCCCCCGTACTCTTCTCCTGGGGTCCCCCCTCCACCCACCTTCCCTCCTCGCCATCGCCGTCTCCTCCGTCTTCATATACAGGTACTCGTTTCTCCTCCCCCCCCCGTACTCTTCTCCTGGGGTCCCCCCTCCACCCGCCTTCCCTCCTCGCCATCGCCGTCTCCTCCGTCTTCATATACAGGTACTCTTTTCTCCTCCCCATACTCTTCTCCTGGGGTCCCCCCTCCACCCGCCTTCCCTCCTCGCCATCGCCGTCTCCTCCGTCTTCATATACAGGTAGTCGTTTCTCCTCCCCCCCCCCGTACTCTTCTCCTGGGGTCCCCCCTCCACCCGCCTTCCCTCCTCGCCATCGCCGTCTCCTCCGTCTTCATATACAGGTACTCGTTTCTCCTCCCCCCCCCGTACTCTTCTCCTGGGGTCCCCCCTCCACCCGCCTTCCCTCCTCGCCATCGCCGTCTCCTCCGTCTTCATATACAGGTACTCGTTTCTCCTCCCCCCCCGTACTCTTCTCCTGGGGTCCCCCCTCCACCCGCCTTCCCTCCTCGCCATCGCCGTCTCCTCCGTCTTCATATACAGGTACTCTTTTCTCCTCCCCATACTCTTCTCCTGGGGTCCCCCCTCCACCCGCCTTCCCTCCTCGCCATCGCCGTCTCCTCCGTCTTCATATACAGGTACTCGTTTCTCCTCCCCCCCCCCGTACTCTTCTCCTGGGGTCCCCCCTCCACCCGCCTTCCCTCCTCGCCATCGCCGTCTCCTCCGTCTTCATATACAGGTACTCTTTTCTCCTCCCGCCCCCCATACTCTTCTCCTGCGGTCCCCCCTCCACCCGCCTTCCCTCCTCGCCATCGCCGTCTCCTCCGTCTTCATATACAGGTACTCTTTTCTCCCCCCCGTACTCTTCTCCTGGGGTCCCCCCTCCACCCTCCTTCCCTCCTCGCCATCGCCGTCTCCTCCGTCTTCATATACAGGTACTCTTTTCCCCTCCGGCCCCCCCCCCCCGTACTCTTCTGCTGGGGTCCCCCCTCCACCCGCCTTCCCTCCTCGCCATCGCCGTCTCCTCCGTCTTCATATACAGGTACTCTTTTCTCCCCCCCCCCGTACTCTTCTCCTGGGGTCCCCCCTTCACCCGCCTTCCCTCCCCGCCATCGCCGTCTCCTCCGTCTTCATATACAGGTACTCTTTTCTCCCCCCCGTACTCTTCTCCTGGGGTCCCCCCTTCACCCGCCTTCCCTCCTCGCCATCGCCGTCTCCTCCGTCTTCATATACAGGTACTCTTTTCTCCCCCCCCTCCTCTTCTCCTGGGGTCCCCCCTTCACCCGCCTTCCCTCCCCGCCATCGCCGTCTCCTCCGTCTTCATATACAGGTACTCTTTTCTCCTCCCCCCCCCCCCCCGTACTCTTCTCCTGGGGTCCCCCCTCCACCCACCTTCCCTCCTCGCCATCGCCGTCTCCTCCGTCTTCATATACAGGTACTCTTTTCTCCTCCCCCGTACTCTTCTCCTGGGGTCCCCCCTCCACCCGCCTTCCCTCCTCGCCATCGCCGTCTCCTCCGTCTTCATATACAGGTACTCTTTTCTCCTCCAGCCCCCCCCCCGTACTCTTCTCCTGGGGTCCCCCCTCCACCCGCCTTCCCTCCTCGCCTCGGCCTTGTAGCTGCTAATTGAAGCAGACGATTCTCCGGACGGTGCGGCGCGCGGGGGGCGGGGGGACGGGGCGCAGTCATTGGGCAGACCTGATTCTTGTTACCATGAGAGCCGCAGCGGCGTGACTTCGGCGAGGAGATTAAAGGAGACTTCCGAGTGCGACTCTCCGGCAGACTTCAGACCTTAATTGGCGCCAGTGGGGGCTCTGGAGCAATCATCTAACTTTGGGCTGGCACTGCCTGCGGGGTCCACAAAGGGTAATACCGCCCCCCCCCCTCCACACACACCCCCCCCCTGGGGGCAGCCCTGTGTACATGAATGGGGTGATAATTGATCACTGAGGGCCGCTCTCACCCTCGTGTTACAAGACGAACCTCTTTTCCTTAAAGTGTAGGATGCGTTTGTAGCTATTAGGTTGCCCATTATTAGGCCAATGATCAGTGACGGGCCGGTCCCTGGGGTGAAGGTGGCACATCCACACACTGGGATCAGTGATGGGCCGGTCCCTGGGGTGAAGGTGGCGCATACACACACTGGGGTCAGTGATGGGCCAGTCCCTGGGGTGAAGGTGGCGCATACACACACTGGGGTCAGTGATGGGCCAGTCCCTGGGGTGAAGGTGGCGCACACACACTGGGGTCAGTGACGGGCCGGTCCCTGTGTAAAGATAGAGCGCACACACACTGGGGTCAGTGACGGGCCGGTCCCTGGGGTGAAGGTGGCGCATACACACACTGGGGTCAGTGATGGGCCAGTCCCTGGGGTGAAGGTGGCGCATACACACACTGGGGTCAGTGATGGGCCAGTCCCTGGGGTGAAGGTGGCGCACACACACTGGGGTCAGTGACGGGCCGGTCCCTGTGTAAAGATAGAGCGCACACACACTGGGGTCAGTGACGGGCCGGTCCCTGGGGTGAAGGTGGCGCATACACACACTGGGGTCAGTGATGGGCCAGTCCCTGGGGTGAAGGTGGCGCATACACACACTGGGGTCAGTGATGGGCCAGTCCCTGGGGTGAAGGTGGCGCACACACACTGGGGTCAGTGACGGGCCGGTCCCTGTGTAAAGATAGAGCGCACACACACTGGGGTCAGTGACGGGCCGGTCCCTGGGGTGAAGGTGGCGCATACACACACTGGGGTCAGTGATGGGCCAGTCCCTGGGGTGAAGGTGGCGCATACACACACTGGGGTCAGTGATGGGCCAGTCCCTGGGGTGAAGGTGGCGCACACACACTGGGGTCAGTGACGGGCCGGTCCCTGTGTAAAGATAGAGCGCACACACACTGGGGTCAGTGACGGGCCGGTCCCTGGGGTGAAGGTGGCGCACACACACACTGGGGTCAGTGACAGGCCAGTCCCTGGGGGTGAATATAGCGCACACACACTGGAGTCAGTGACGGGCCAGTCCCTGGGGTGAAGGTGGCGCACACACACTGGGGTCAGTGACGGGCTGGTCTCTGGGGTGAAGGTGGCGCACACACGCACTGGGGTCAGTGACGGGCTGGTCCCTTGGGTGAAGTTGGCGCACACACGCACTGGGGTCAGTGACGGGCCGGTCTCTGGGGTGAAGGTGGCGCACACACACTGGGATCAGTGATGGGCCGGTCCCTGGGGTGAAGATATCGCACACACACACTGGGGTCAGCGATGGGCCGGTCCCTGGGGTGAAGGTGGTGCACACACACACTGGGGTCAGTGACGGGCCGGTCCCTGGGGTGAAGGTAGCGCACACACACTGGGGTCAGTGACGGGCCGGTCCCTGGGGTGAAGGTAGCGCACACACACTGGGGTCAGTGACGGGCCAGTCCCTGGGGTGAAGGTAGCGCACACACACTGGGGTCAGTGACGGGCCGGTCCCTGGGGTGAAGGTGGTGCACACACACACTGGGGTCAGTGACGGGCCGGTCCCTGGGGTGAAGGTAGCGCACACACACACTGGGGTCAGTGACGGGCCGGTCCCTGGGGTGAAGGTGGCGCACACACACACTGGGGTCAGTGACGGGCCGGTCCCTGGGGTGAAGGTGGCGCACACACACACTGGGGTCAGTGACGGGCCGGTCCCTGGGGTGAAGGTGGCGCACACACACACTGGGGTCAGTGACGGGCCGGTCCCTGGGGTGAAGGTGGTGCACACACACACTGGGGTCAGTGACGGGCCGGTCCTTGGGGTGAAGGTAGCGCACACACACTGGGGTCAGTGACGGGCCAGTCCTTGGGGTGAAGATATCGCACACACACACTGGGGTCAGTGACGGGCTAGTCCCTGGGGTGAAGGTGGCACACACACACACTGGGGTCAGTGACGGGCCGGTCCCTGGGGTGAAGATATCGCACACACACACTGGGGTCAGTGACGGGCTAGTCCCTGGGGTGAAGGTGGCACATACACACACTGGGGTCAGTGACGGGCCGGTCCCTGGGGTGAAGGTGGCACATACACACACTGGGGTCAGTGACGGGCTAGTCCCTGGGGTGAAGGTGGCACATACACACACTGGGGTCAGTGACGGGCCAGTCCCTGGGGTGAAGGTAGCGCACACACACTGGGGTCAGTGACGGGCCAGTCCTTGGGGTGAAGGTGGCACATACACACACTGGGGTCAGTGACGGGCCGGTCCCTGGGGTGAAGGTGGCACATACACACACTGGGGTCTGTGATGGGCCAGTCCCTGGGGTGAAGGTGGCGCACACACGCACTGGGGTCAGTGACGGGCCAGTCCCTGGGGTGAAGGTGGCGCATACACACTGGGGTCAGTGACGGGCCAGTCCCTGGGGTGAAGGTGGCACATACACACACTGGGGTCTGTGACGGGCCAGTCCCTGGGGTGAAGGTGGCACATACACACACTGGGGTCTGTGATGGGCCAGTCCCTGGGGTGAAGGTGGCGCACACACGCACTGGGGTCAGTGACGGGCCAGTCCCTGGGGTGAGAGTGGCGCATACACACTGGGGTCAGTGACGGGCCAGTCCCTGGGGTGAAGGTGGCACATACACACACTGGGGTCTGTGACGGGCCAGTCCCTGGGGTGAAGGTGGCACATACACACACTGGGGTCTGTGATGGGCCAGTCCCTGGGGTGAAGGTGGCGCACACACGCACTGGGGTCAGTGACGGGCCAGTCCCTGGGGTGAGAGTGGCGCATACACACTGGGGTCAGTGACGGGCCAGTCCCTGGGGTGAAGGTGGCACATACACACACTGGGGTCTGTGACGGGCCAGTCCCTGGGGTGAAGGTAGCGCGCGCACACACTGGGGTCAGTGACGGGCCGGTCCCTGGGGTGAAGATATCGCACACACACACTGGGGTCAGTGACGGGCTAGTCCCTGGGGTGAAGGTGGCACATACACACACTGGGGTCAGTGACGGGCCGGTCCTTGGGGTGAAGGTGGCACATACACACACTGGGGTCAGTGACGGGCTAGTCCCTGGGGTGAAGGTGGCACATACACACACTGGGGTCAGCGATGGGCCGGTCCCTGGGGTGAAGGTGGCGCACACACACACTGGGGTCAGTGACGGGCTAGTCCCTGGGGTGAAGGTGGCGCACACACGCACTGGGGTCAGTGACGGGCCGGTCCTTGGGGTGAAGGTGGCACATACACACACTGGGGTCAGTGACGGGCTAGTCCCTGGGGTGAAGGTGGCACATACACACACTGGGGTCAGCGATGGGCCGGTCCCTGGGGTGAAGGTGGCGCACACACACACTGGGGTCAGTGACGGGTTAGTCCCTGGGGTGAAGGTGGCGCACACACGCACTGGGGTCAGTGACGGGCCAGTCCCTGGGGTGAGAGTGGCGCATACACACTGGGGTCAGTGACGGGCCAGTCCCTGGGGTGAAGGTGGCACATACACACACTGGGGTCTGTGACGGGCCAGTCCCTGGGGTGAAGGTAGCGCGCGCACACTTGGGTCAGTGACGGGCCGGTCCTTGGGGTGAAGGTGGCACACACACACTGGGGTTAGTGACGGGCCGGTCCCTGGGGTGAAGGTGGCGACACACACACTGGGGTCAGTGACTGGCCGGTCCCTGGGGTGAAGGTGGCACATACACACACTGGGGTCAGTGACGGGCCGGTCCTTGGGGTGAAGGTGGCACATACACACACTGGGGTCAGTGACGGGCCGGTCCCTGGGGTGAAGGTGGCACATACACACACTGGGGTCTGTGATGGGCCAGTCCCTGGGGTGAAGGTGGCGCACACACACACTGGGGTCAGTGACGGGCTAGTCCCTGGGGTGAAGGTGGCGCACACACACACACTGGGGTCAGTGACGGGCTGGTCTCTGGGGTGAAGATAGCGCACACACGCACTGGGGTCAGTGACGGGCCAGTCCCTGGGGTGAAGGTGGCGCACACACACTCGGGTCAGTGACGGGCCGGTCCCTGGGGTGAAGGTAGCGCACACACACTGGGGTCAGTGACGGGCCGGTCCCTGGGGTGAAGGTGGCGCACACACACACTGGGGTCAGTGACGGGCCAGTCCCTGGGGTGAGAGTGGCGCATACACACTGGGGTCAGTGACGGGCCAGTCCCTGGGGTGAAGGTGGCACATACACACACTGGGGTCTGTGACGGGCCAGTCCTTGGGGTGAAGGTGGCGCACACACACTGGGGTTAGTGACGGGCCGGTCCCTGGGGTGAAGGTGGCGACACACACACTGGGGTCAGTGACTGGCCGGTCCTTGGGGTGAAGGTGGCACACACACACTGGGGTTAGTGACGGGCCGGTCCCTGGGGTGAAGGTGGCACATACACACACTGGGGTCAGTGACGGGCCGGTCCCTGGGGTGAAGGTGGCGCACACACACACACTGGGGTCGGTGGACCCGGGTCAATATTTTATCTCAGCATTGGTAATATTTTAAGGCTTGGCATTGACCGGCGCCCCCTGTCTCTCCCTCCCAGGAAGCTGCGGCTGGAGAAGGAGCTGGCGGCCGAGCTGTGGAAAGTGCGCTGGGAGGACATCCAGACTAGCAACATGGAGAAGAACCTGCGCCGAGCCGGCAGCAAACTCACCTTGTCTTTGGTAACCGCTTCAGACGCAAACCCCTCCCCCTCCCCATACCGCCAATACTAAGGGCAATTGACCCCCGTTGCTCAACGTAGAAACCTGTGTGTGTTAGCCAATCAGGAGCCTTCTTTGGGCTCAGAATAGCTCAAGTTAGGAAGCCCCCTCAGTGTGCTATGAGATGACTTTTATATACCACACCTATATTCAGCAGGCTTTTTATAGTTCTTCTAGCCTCTCTTCCCATGCCATGTGTAGACAAGTCTAGGGTGGGATCAGAAAGTGGGCGGGGCTGAAACCAGGGAACCTACGGGCTGTATATTCAGAATACATTTCGTCCTGGGTATAGGTTGGGGATACTTTTGATGTCTGATCACCTTTGGTTTGAGTTTTACCAGACAGGAATGGTCAGCCGGGACACAAGGAACCGTTCAGGTTCTTCAGAAACGTATGGAAACGGAATGGCCTTAGGAGTACATTTTCATTTTAAAGTCACCCTGGAAGATCCAGCCTGTAGAGATTGTCTACTACTCATCCACTCTACTAGAATCATTTGTAGATCACATGTGGACTTCAGGGTTAGACATTTATCTTCAGAGTTAGACCTTCATCTTCAGAGTTAGACCTTTACCTTCAGGGTTAGACCTTTACATTCAGAGTTAGACCTTTACCTTCACAGTTAGACCTTTACCTTCAGAGTTAGACCTTTACCTTCAGAGTTAGACCTTTATCTTCAGAGTTAGACCTTTATCTTCAGAGTTAGACCTTTACCTTCAGGGTTAGACCTTTACATTCAGAGTTAGATCTTTACCTTCAGAGTTAGACCTTTACCTTCAGAGTTAGACCTTTACCTTCAGAGTTAGACCTTTACCTTCAGGTTTAGACCTTCATCTTCAGAGTTAGACCTTTACCTTCAGGTTTAGACCTTCATCTTCAGAGTTAGACCTTTACCTTCAGGGTTAGACCTTTACCTTCAGAGTTAGACCTTTACCTTCAGAGTTAGACCTTTACCTTCAGGTTTAGACCTTCATCTTCAGAGTTAGACCTTTACCTTCAGGGTTAGAGCTTCATCTTCAGAGTTAGACCTTCATCTTCAGAGTTAGACCTTTATCTTCAGAGTTAGACCTTTACCTTCAGAGTTAGACCTTTACCTTCAGAGTTAGACCTTTACCTTCAGGTTTAGACCTTCATCTTCAGAGTTAGACCTTTACCTTCAGGGTTAGACCTTCATCTTCAGAGTTAGACCTTCATCTTCAGAGTTAGACCTTCATCTTCAGAGTTAGACCTTTATCTTCAGAGTTAGACCCTTACCTTCAGAGTTAGACCTTTACCTTCAGGTTTAGACCTTTACCTTCAGGTTTAGACCTTTACCTTCAGGGTTAGACCTTTATCTTCAGATTTAGACCTTTACCTTCATGGTTAGACCTTTACCTTCATGGTTAGACCTTTACCTTCATGGTTAGACCTTTATCTTCAGAGTTAGACATTTACCTTCGGAGTTAGACCTTTACCTTCAGAGTTAGACCTTTATCTTCAGAGTTAGACATTTACCTTCGGAGTTAGACATTTACCTTCGGAGTTAGACCTTTACCTTCAGAGTTAGACCTTTACCTTCAGGGCTAGACATTTACCTTCATGGTTAGACCTTTACCTTCAGAGTTAGACCTTTACCTTCAGGATTCGACCTTTACCTTCAGGGCTTGACCTTTACCTTCAGGGCTTGGCCTTTACCTTCGGAGTTAGACCTTTACCTTCAGGGCTAGACCTTTACCTTCGGAGTTAGACCTTTACCTTCAGGGCTAGACCTTTACCTTCAGAGTTAGACCTTTACCTTCGGAGTTAGACCTTTACCTTCGGAGTTAGACTTTTACCTTTAGAGTTAGACCTTTACCTTCAGAGTTAGACCTTTACCTTCGAAGTTAGACCTTTACCATCAGGGTTGGACCTTCAGGGTTAGACCTTCACCTGTACTCTGTCTCAATGAACAGAAGATCTTCGTATTTCCATGTCTGCATATCATCTGTTTTAAAATAAAAGGCTTCAACAAATTCATGTTTCACTTCTAATGCCACGTACACACTGTCGGACTTTTGACCGGCAAACCTCCGTCGGAATTCCCAACGGAAAAAAAGAGAAGCTGCTCTCTATCTAAGAATTTCCGACAGAAAAAGTCCGATGGGGCGTACACATGGTCAGAATATCCGATGAAAAGCTCCCATCTGACTTTTTCTGTTGGAAATTACGAGCGTGTGTACATAAGGGTCATTCTCAAACGTATTCAGACTAAACCCCGTTTTCCACTTGTGTCCTCTTCATCATTCATTTAATTGATGATCCTCACTTGACATCGTATTATTCATCCCAAGTTCATTTCTCTGTAATTTCTGTCTTTCCGTCATCTCTGGTTCTGTCTTGGTTTCTCGGCCTCTTACCTTCAACCACTTCCTTCCACTTCCTACCGGCTACTGGACTTCTCCATTCTTCCTTTCTTGTCCTGTGTCCTCTCTTCTTCTGTCCAGTGCTGGGATATCTTCTCACCTCGCCTGGCTTTCCAAGCTCACGAAAAGCAACAGCATTGTATATCCATCCCAAGCCTTCTTTCTTCATTTTGTCTTCTCCAGTCCTGTCTTGGTTTCTTGGCCTTTTCTCTGGTTGTGTCTTGGTTTCTTGGCCTCTTCTCTGGTTGTGTCTTGGTTTCTTGGCCTTTTCTCTGGTTGTGTCTTGGTTTCTTGGCCTTTTCTCTGGTTGTGTCTTGGTTTCTTGGCCTCTTCTCTGGTTGTGTCTTGGTTTCTTGGCCTCTTCTCTGGTTGTGTCTTGGTTTCTTGGCCTCTTTTCTGGTTGTGTCTTTGTTTATTGGCCTCTTCTCTGGTTGTGTCTTGGTTTCTTAGCCTCTTCTCTGGTTGTGTCTTGGTTTCTTGGCCTCTTCTCTGGTTGTGTCTTGGTTTCTTGGCCTCTTCTCTGGTTGTGTCTTGGTTTCTTGGCCTCTTTTCTGGTTGTGTCTTGGTTTCTTGGCCTATTTTCTGGTTGTGTCTTGGTTTCTTGGCCTCTTCTCTGGTTGTGTCTTGGTTTCTTGGCCTTTTCTCTGGTTGTGTCTTGGTTTCTTGGCCTCTTCTCTGGTTGTGTCTTGGTTTCTTGGCCTCTTCTCCGGTTCTGTCTTGGTTTCTTGGCGTCCTACCGTCATCCATTCCCCATACCTTCTCCTGGCCACTTCATAGAGTTCTCCATCCATCCTCTACTGTCCTGTTTCTGTCCATTGCTTTTCTATCTTCTTGCCTGCTTGTCATGTAGAGCTCACAAAAAAGAAGACAAATTGTATATCCACCCCAAGTTCCTCTCAAGCCCTCTTTAGCCATTCTGTTTTTCCTGTCTTCTCTGATCCTGTCTTGGTTTCTTGGCCTCTTCTCTGGTTGTGTCTTGGTTTCTTGGCCTCTTTTCTGGTTGTGTCTTGGTTTCTTGGCCTCTTTTCTGGTTGTGTCTTGGTTTCTTGGCCTCTTCTCTGGTTCTGTCTTGGTTTCTTGGCCTCTTTTCTGGTTGTGTCTTGGTTTCTTGGCCTCTTTTCTGGTTGTGTCTTGGTTTATTGGCCTCTTCTCTGGTTGTGTCTTGGTTTCTTAGCCTCTTCTCTGGTTGTGTCTTGGTTTCTTGGCCTCTTCTCTGGTTGTGTCTTGGTTTCTTGGCCTCTTTTCTGGTTGTGTCTTGGTTTCTTGGCCTATTTTCTGGTTGTGTCTTGGTTTCTTGGCCTCTTCTCTGGTTGTGTCTTGGTTTCTTGGCCTTTTCTCTGGTTGTGTCTTGGTTTCTTGGCCTCTTCTCTGGTTGTGTCTTGGTTTCTTGGCCTCTTCTCCGGTTCTGTCTTGGTTTCTTGGCGTCCTACCGTCATCCATTCCCCATACCTTCTCCTGGCCACTTCATAGAGTTCTCCATCCATCCTCTACTGTCCTGTTTCTGTCCATTGCTTGTCTATCTTCTTGCCTGCTTGGCATGTAGAGCTCACAAAAAAGCAGACAAATTGTATATCCACCCCAAGTTCCTCTCAAGCCCTCTTTAGCCATTCTGTTTTTCCTGTCTTCTCTGATCCTGTCTTGGTTTCTTGGCCTCTTCTCTGGTTCTGTCTTGGTTTCTTGGCCTCTTTTCTGGTTGTGTCTTGGTTTCTTGGCCTCTTTTCTGGTTGTGTCTTGGTTTCTTGGCCTCTTCTCTGGTTCTGTCTTGGTTTCTTGGCCTCTTTTCTGGTTGTGTCTTGGTTTCTTGGCCTCTTTTCTGGTTGTGTCTTGGTTTCTTGGCCTCTTTTCTGGTTGTGTCTTGGTTTCTTGGCCTCTTTTCTGGTTGTGTCTTGGTTTCTTGGCCTCTTCTCTGGTCCTGTCTTGGTTTCTTGGCCTCTTTTCTGGTTGTGTCTTGGTTTCTTGGCCTCTTTTCTGGTTGTGTCTTGGTTTATTGGCCTCTTCTCTGGTTGTGTCTTGGTTTCTTAGTCTCTTATCTGGCCGTGTCTTGGTTTCCTAATCTCTTTTCTGGCTGTGTCTTGGTTTCTTGGCTTTTTCTCTGGTTGTGTCTTGGTTTCTTGGCCTTTTCTCTGGTTGTGTCTTGGTTTCTTGGCCTCTTCTCTGGTTGTGTCTTGGTTTCTTGGCCTCTTTTCTGGTTGTGTCTTGGTTTCTTGGCCTATTTTCTGGTTGTGTCTTGGTTTCTTGGCCTCTTCTCTGGTTGTGTCTTGGTTTCTTGGCCTTTTCTCTGGTTGTGTCTTGGTTTCTTGGCCTCTTCTCTGGTTGTGTCTTGGTTTCTTGGCCTCTTCTCCGGTTCTGTCTTGGTTTCTTGGCGTCCTACCGTCATCCATTCCCCATACCTTCTCCTGGCCACTTCATAGAGTTCTCCATCCATCCTCTACTGTCCTGTTTCTGTCCATTGCTTGTCTATCTTCTTGCCTGCTTGGCATGTAGAGCTCACAAAAAAGCAGACAAATTGTATATCCACCCCAAGTTCCTCTCAAGCCCTCTTTAGCCATTCTGTTTTTCCTGTCTTCTCTGATCCTGTCTTGGTTTCTTGGCCTCTTCTCTGGTTCTGTCTTGGTTTCTTGGCCTCTTTTCTGGTTGTGTCTTGGTTTCTTGGCCTCTTTTCTGGTTGTGTCTTGGTTTCTTGGCCTCTTCTCTGGTTGTGTCTTGGTTTCTTGGCCTCTTTTCTGGTTGTGTCTTGGTTTCTTGGCCTCTTTTCTGGTTGTGTCTTGGTTTCTTGGCCTCTTTTCTGGTTGTGTCTTGGTTTCTTGGCCTCTTTTCTGGTTGTGTCTTGGTTTCTTGGCCTCTTTTCTGGTTGTGTCTTGGTTTCTTGGCCTCTTCTCTGGTCCTGTCTTGGTTTCTTGGCCTCTTTTCTGGTTGTGTCTTGGTTTCTTGGCCTCTTTTCTGGTTGTGTCTTGGTTTATTGGCCTCTTCTCTGGTTGTGTCTTGGTTTCTTGGCCTTTTCTCTGGTTGTGTCTTGGTTTCTTGGCCTCTTCTCTGGTTGTGTCTTGGTTTCTTGGCCTCTTCTCTGGTTGTGTCTTGGTTTCTTGTCCTCTTCTCTGGTTGTGTCTTGGTTTCTTAGTCTCTTATCTGGCCGTGTCTTGGTATCCTAATCTCTTTTCTCGCTGTGTCTTGGTTTCTTGGCCTTTTCCCTGGTTGTGTCTTGGTTTCTTGGCCTTTTCTCTGGTTGTGTCTTGGTTTCTTGGCCTCTTCTTTGGTTCTGTCTTGGTTTCTTAATCTCTTTTCTGGCTGTGTCTTGGTTTCTTGGCCTTTTCTCTGGTTGTGTCTTGGTTTCTTGGCCTTTTCTCTGGTTGTGTCTTGGTTTCTTGGCCTCTTCTCTGGTTGTGTCTTGGTTTCTTGGCCTTTTCTCTGGTTGTGTCTTGGTTTCTTGGCCTTTTCTCTGGTTGTGTCTTGGTTTCTTGGCCTTTTCTCTGGTTGTGTCTTGGTTTCTTAATCTCTTTTCTGGTTGTGTCTTGGTTTCTTGGCCTCTTCTCTGGTTGTGTCTTGGTTTCTTGGCCTTTTCTCTGGTTGTGTCTTGGTTTCTTGGAATTTTCTCTGGTTGTGTCTTGGTTTCTTGGCCTTTTCTCTGGTTGTGTCTTGGTTTCTTGGCCTTTTCTCTGATTCTGTCTTGGTTTCTTGGCCTTTTCTCTGGTTGTGTCTTGGTTTCTTGGCCTTTTCTCTGGTTGTGTCTTGGTTTCTTGGCCTTTTCTATGGTTGTGTCTTGGTTTCTTGGCCTCTTCTCTGGTTGTGTCTTGGTTTCTTGGCCTTTTCTCTGGTTGTGTCTTGGTTTCTTGGCCTCTTCTCTGGTTGTGTCTTGGTTTCTTGGCCTTTTCTCTGGTTGTGTCTTGGTTTCTTGGCCTTTTCTCTGGTTGTGTCTTGGTTTCTTGGCCTCTTCTCTGGTTGTGTCTTGGTTTCTTGGCCTCTTCTCTGGTTGTGTCTTGGTTTCTTGGCCTCTTCTCTGGTTGTGTCTTGGTTTCTTGGCCTTTTCTCTGGTTATGTCTTGGTTTCTTGGCCTTTTCTCTGGTTGTGTCTTGGTTTCTTGGCCTCTTCTCTGGTTGTGTCTTGGTTTCTTGGCCTTTTCTCTGGTTCTGTCTTGGTTTCTTGGCCTTTTCTCTGGTTCTGTCTTGATTTCTCAACCTTTTGCCCTCAGCCATTCCTCATACCTCCCCTTGGCCACTTCATGGCTGAATCCGAGGTATAGTGTAATTGTCTTGCTTTATGAATTGTGATTACGACTCAAACTCTCAACCTTGGTAGATCAATGACCCCCCCCCTCATCACTGACCCCCAATTCACTTCATCCATAAAGCTCACCCAACATTTCACCCACTATATTGTGTCGTGTTCCTGATCATCCCACCTCGGGTTCATCTTCTGATCTTTGTCATTTTGTCTCCAGAGAGGCTCCAACTACGGCTCCCTGCTCACCATGGATGGCCAGTTCCAGATTTACGCCAAGACGGCGTACTACAAGGTATGTTTTTGGAATATCATGACGGATGGGTGGTGGAGATGATGGGAACACACGAGTAGTACACCAGCGCTGTAATAAATGTCATTCCTCGGAGAGTGACTTCCAGGATCCGGCACAGCTGGTCCCGTCATTTATCGGTGACCTTTCATTGCCGACGTAATTGATGCTTGGTATTTCCTGTCACAATCGTTCCTTCTCATCTCGTTCTCCAGGGGAATGTGGTCGCTGTGAAGTACCTGAACCACAAGCGCATCGAGCTGACGCGGAAGGTCCTCTTCGAGCTGAAATATGTGAGTCCCCAGCCTCTGATTGGTTAATGGTTTAAAGGGACCCGCCGCAAATCCGGGAATCAGAAGATCCTCAACTCATGTGCCGGGTTCTCCGACTTCTCCTCCCTCTAGAACCGGAGTCTCCAAACTCTTCTGTATGAGGGCCACAAAGTATAGAGATATTCCTGGACCAAAAAAAGGAGCTTTATAAATGAATGAGTCCCACCTCACATCAGGGTCCCCACCAGAGTCCCCCCTTACATCAGGGTCCCTACAAGAGTCCCCCTTACATCAGGGTTCCTACCAGAATCTCCCTTAAATCAGGGTCCCTACCAGAGTCTCCACTTACATCAGGGTCCCTACAAGAGTCCCCCTTACATCAGGGTCCCTACCAGAGTCCCCCTTACATCAGGGTCCCCACCAGAATCTCCCTTACATCAGGGTCCCTACAAGAGTCCCCCTTACATCAGGGTCCCCACCAGAGTCCCCCTTACATCAGGGTCCCCACCAGAATCTCCCTTAAATCAGGGTCCCTACCAGAGTCTCCACTTACATCAGGGTCCCCATTGGAGTCTCCCTTACATCAGGACCCCCATCAGACTCCTTCTTACATCAGGGTCCCTACCAGAGTCCCCCCTTACATCAGGGTCCCTACAAGAGTCCCCCTTACATCAGGGTCCCCACCAGAATCTCCCTTAAATCAGGGTCCCTACCATAGTCTCCCTTACATCAGGGCCCCCACCAATGTCCACCTTACATCAGGACCCCCATCAGACTCCTTCTTACATCAGGGTCCCCACCAGAGTCCCCCTTACATCAGGACCATCATCAGACTCCTTCTTACATCAGGGCCCCCATCAGACTCCTTCTTACATCAGGGTCCCTACCAGAGTCTCTACTTACATCAGGGTCCCCATTGGAGTCTCCCTTACATCAGGGCCCCCACCAATGTCCACCTTACATCAGGACCCCTCTTATATCAGGGTCCCCATTAGAGTCCTTCATACTTTAGGTTCCCCACCAGAATCTCCCTCCTACATCAGGGCCCCCATCAGACTCCCTCTTACATCAGGGCCCCCATCAGACTCCTTATTACATCAGGGCCCCCATCAGACTCCTTCTTACATCAGGGTCCCCATCAGGGGTTCCCCCCGTACATCAGGGTCCCCATTGGAGTCTCCCTTACATCAGGACCCCCATCAGACTCCCTCTTATATCAGGGTCCCCATTAGAGTCCTTCATACTTTAGGTTCCCCACCAGAATCTCCCTCCTACATCAGGGCCCCCATCAGACTCCCTCTTACATCAGGGCCCCCATCAGACTCCTTATTACATCAGGGCCCCCATCAGACTCCTTCTTACATCAGGGTCCCCATCAGGGGTTCCCCCCGTACATCAGGGTCCCCATTGGAGTCTCCCTTACATCAGGACCCCCATCAGACTCCCTCTTATATCAGGGTCCCCATTAGAGTCCTTCATACTTTAGGTTCCCCACCAGAATCTCCCTCCTACATCAGGGTCCCCATCAAGGGTTCCCCCTTACATCAGGTTCCCCACCAATGTCCACCTTACATCAGGGTCCCCATCGGTGTCACTCTTACATCAGGGCCCCCATCAGAGCCCCCCATTAGAGAAATGAAGACCATAGGCAGCCTGTGCTGACCTGAACCCTCACTCTGCACTATGAATAATTATGTCCGCCCCCGAGCTGCCGGTCAGATACAATCTTGTAACGGGTCATCATTTGGGGAGGGCTATTTAATGATAGAAGGCGGAGCTTATCCGAACAATGATCCTGTAGGTGTATATAAGGGCCCACCCCCGGGATTAATTTACATAATGTCACCGATTGGAGCTCAGAAAGGGGCGTGTAATGATAGAAGGCGGAGCTTATCCGAACAATGATCCTGTTGCTGTATATTGGGATCCACCCCCGGGGTTCATTTACATAAAGTCTCTGATTGGAGCTCAGGGAAGGGTGTGTCATGATAGAAGGCGGAGCTTATCCGAACAATGATCCTGTAGCTGTATATTAGGGCCCACCCCCAGGATTCATTTACATAATGTCACCGATTGGAGCTCAGGGAGGGGCGTGTCATGATAGAAGGCGGGGCTTATCTGAACAATGATCCTGTAGCTGTATATTGGGGCGTGTCCGGGGGATTCATTTACATAATGTCGCCGATTGGAGCTCAGGGAAAGGTGTGTCATGATAGAAGGCGGGGCTTATCCGAACAATGATCCTGTAGCTGTATATTGGGGTGTGTCCGGGATTCATTTACATAAAGTCTCTGATTGGAGCTCAGGGAAAGGTGTGTCATGATAGAAGGCGGGGCTTATCCGAACAATGATCCTGTAGCTGTATATTGGGGCTCGTCCGGGATTCATTTACATAAAGTCTCTGATTGGAGCTCAGGGAAAGGTGTGTCATGATAGAAGGCGGGGCTTATCCGAACAATGATCCTGTTGCTGTATATTGGGGCGTGTCCGGGATTCATTTAGTCTCTGATTGGAGCTCAGGGAAAGGTGTGTCATGATAGAAGGCGGAGCTTATCCGAACAATGATCCTGTAGCTGTATATTGGGGCGTGTCCGGGATTCATTTACATAAAGTCTCTGATTGGAGCTCAGGGAAAGGTGTGTCATGATAGAAGGCGGGGCTTATCCGACCAATGATCCTGTAGCTGTATATTGGGGCGTGTCCGGGATTCATTTACATAAAGTCTCTGATTGGAGCTCAGGGAAAGGTGTGTCATGATAGAAGGCGGGGCTTATCCGAACAATGATCCTGTAGCTGTATATTGGGGCGTGTCCGGGATTCATTTACATAAAGTCTCTGATTGGAGCTCAGGGAAAGGTGTGTCATGATAGAAGGCGGGGCTTATCCGAACAATGATCCTGTAGCTGTATATTGGGGTGTGTCCGGGATTCATTTACATAAAGTCTCTGATTGGAGCTCAGGGAAAGGTGTGTCATGATAGAAGGCGGGGCTTATCCGACCAATGATCCTGTAGCTGTATATTGGGGCGTGTCCGGGATTTATTCATGGAGACAGGTTCACTTTAATCCTAACTTTATTTATTCCCGGATGAAAGGAACCAGTGAAGAATGGAACCTGTGTTATGGGGGGAGGGGCTGCGCATACTGTGATAAGTCCCGCCCTCTGTTACACAATTACCCCCCCCCTCGGCGGTCGCGATGGTGAAATTTGTGAATTTTTGTGGAATTGTTTTCCCTCCAGCTGTTGGGCTCCGCCCCCGCCTTGGCATCTGGGGCCCGTCCCGCGTCTCTGACACTTCCTTGGCTCGCGGGTCGCAGGGATCGCTGCTGACACAACACAAATCGCTCCTTAAACACAAACAGCTTTTGTTTGTTGTCGTTTCTTTTTTTTATGTAACCCGGCGCCGCCGCTGAACTCTCATCCGCTCTTCATTGGATATCTCTGTGATGTCATCACCGGGTCTCTGCACTTCCCTGTGCAATGCAGGCAGATCGTGGCTGGTGGGAGGGGCCAGCAGGGGGGCGGTACATGGCTTCCTGACAACCTCAGTACTACACACCTCTCCAGAACCCCTCAGTCCACTGGGGATAGGGGGGCTACACACAGGAATGGGGATAGGGGGGCTACACACAGGAATGGGGATAGGGGGGCTACACATGGGAATGGGGGGCTACATACATGAATGGGGATAGGGGGGCTACACACATGAATGGGGATAGGGGGGCTACACATAGGACCGGGGATAGGGGGGCTACACATGGGAATGGGGGGCTACACACAGGAATGGGCATAGGGGGGGCTACACACGGGAATGGGGATAGGGGGGCTACACACAGGAATGGGGATAGGGGGGCTACACACAGGAATGGGAATGGGGGGCTACACACAGGAATGGGGATAGGGGGGCTACACACAGGAATGGGGATAGGGGGGCTACACACAGGAATGGGGATAGGGGGGCTACACACAGGAATGGGAATGGGGGGCTACACACAGGACTGGGGATAGGGGGGCTACACATAGGAATGGGGATAGGGGGGCTACACACAGGAATGGGAATGGGGGGCTACACACAGGAATGGGAATGGGGGGCTACACACAGGACTGGGGATAGGGGGGCTACACATAGGAATGGGGATAGGGGGGCTACACACAGGAATGGGGATAGGGGGCTACACACAGGAATGGGGATAGGGGGGCTACACACAGGAATGGGGATAGGGGGGCTACACATGGGAATGGGGATAGGGGGGCTACACACAGGAATGGGAATGGGGGGCTACACACAGGAATGGGAATGGGGGGCTACACACAGGAATGGGAATGGGGGGGCTACACACAGGAATGGGAATGGGGGGCTACACACAGGAATGGGGATAGGGGGCTACACACAGGAATGGGAATGGGGGCTACACACAGGAATGTGAATGGGGGGGCTACACACAGGAATGGGAATGGGGGGCTACACACAGGAATGGGGATAGGGGGGCTACACACAGGAATGGGGATAGGGGGGCTACACACAGGAATGGGGATAGGGGGGCTACACATGGGGATGGGGGGCTACACACAGGAATGGGGATAGGGGGGCTACACACATGGGAATGGGGGGCTACACACAGGAATGGGCATAGGGGGGCTACACACGGGAATGGGGATAGGGGGGCTACACACAGGAATGGGCATAGGGGGGCTACACACGGGAATGGGCATAGGGGGGCTACACACGGGAATGGGGATAGGGGGGCTACACACAGGAATGGGCATAGGGGGGCTACACACGGGAATGGGGATAGGGGGGCTACACACAGGAATGGGGATAGGGGGGCTACACACAGGAATGGGGATAGGGGGGCTACACACAGGAATGGGCATAGGGGGGCTACACACGGGAATGGGGATAGGGGGGCTACACACAGGAATGGGCATAGGGGGGCTACACACGGGAATGGGGATAGGGGGGCTACACACAGGAATGGGGATAGGGGGGCTAC
This sequence comes from Rana temporaria, assembly GCF_905171775.1. Lineage (NCBI taxonomy): Eukaryota > Metazoa > Chordata > Amphibia > Anura > Ranidae > Rana > Rana temporaria. Next base: position 120,505,245 of record NC_053501.1, read on the forward strand.
ACACAGGAATGGGGATAGGGGGGCTACACATGGGAATGGGGGGGCTACACACAGGAATGGGGATAGGGGGCTACACACAGGAATGGGGATAGGGGGGCTACACACAGGAATGGGGATAGGGGGGCTACACATGGGAATGGGGATAGGGGGGCTACACACAGGAATGGGGATAGGGGGGCTACACATGGGAATGGGGATGGGGGGCTACACACAGGAATGGGGATGGGGGGCTACACACAGGAATGGGGATAGGGGGGCTACACATGGGAATGGGGGGCTACATACATGAATGGGGATAGGGGGGCTACACACATGAATGGGGATAGGGGGGCTACACATAGGACCGGGGATAGGGGGGCTACACATGGGAATGGGGATAGGGGGGCTACACACAGGAATGGGCATAGGGGGGGCTACACACGGGAATGGGGATAGGGGGGCTACACACAGGAATGGGGATAGGGGGGCTACACACAGGAATGGGAATGGGGGGCTACACACAGGAATGGGGATAGGGGGGCTACACACAGGAATGGGGATAGGGGGGCTACACACAGGAATGGGGATAGGGGGGCTACACACAGGAATGGGAATGGGGGGCTACACACAGGACTGGGGATAGGGGGGCTACACATAGGAATGGGGATAGGGGGGCTACACACAGGAATGGGAATGGGGGGCTACACACAGGAATGGGAATGGGGGGCTACACACAGGACTGGGGATAGGGGGGCTACACATAGGAATGGGGATAGGGGGGCTACACACAGGAATGGGGATAGGGGGCTACACACAGGAATGGGGATAGGGGGGCTACACACAGGAATGGGGATAGGGGGGCTACACATGGGAATGGGGATAGGGGGGCTACACACAGGAATGGGAATGGGGGGCTACACACAGGAATGGGAATGGGGGGCTACACACAGGAATGGGAATGGGGGGGCTACACACAGGAATGGGAATGGGGGGCTACACACAGGAATGGGGATAGGGGGCTACACACAGGAATGGGAATGGGGGCTACACACAGGAATGTGAATGGGGGGGCTACACACAGGAATGGGAATGGGGGGCTACACACAGGAATGGGGATAGGGGGGCTACACACAGGAATGGGGATAGGGGGGCTACACACAGGAATGGGGATAGGGGGGCTACACATGGGGATGGGGGGCTACACACAGGAATGGGGATAGGGGGGCTACACACATGGGAATGGGGGGCTACACACAGGAATGGGCATAGGGGGGCTACACACGGGAATGGGGATAGGGGGGCTACACACAGGAATGGGCATAGGGGGGCTACACACGGGAATGGGCATAGGGGGGCTACACACGGGAATGGGGATAGGGGGGCTACACACAGGAATGGGCATAGGGGGGCTACACACGGGAATGGGGATAGGGGGGCTACACACAGGAATGGGGATAGGGGGGCTACACACAGGAATGGGGATAGGGGGGCTACACACAGGAATGGGCATAGGGGGGCTACACACGGGAATGGGGATAGGGGGGCTACACACAGGAATGGGCATAGGGGGGCTACACACGGGAATGGGGATAGGGGGGCTACACACAGGAATGGGGATAGGGGGGCTACACACAGGAATGGGGATAGGGGGGCTACACATGGGAATGGGGGGGCTACACACAGGAATGGGGATAGGGGGCTACACACAGGAATGGGGATAGGGGGGCTACACACAGGAATGGGGATAGGGGGGCTACACATGGGAATGGGGATAGGGGGGCTACACACAGGAATGGGGATAGGGGGGCTACACATGGGAATGGGGATGGGGGGCTACACACAGGAATGGGGATGGGGGGCTACACACAGGAATGGGGATAGGGGGGCTACACACAGGAATGGGGATAGGGGGGCTACACATGGGAATGGGGATAGGGGGGCTACACACAGGAATGGGGATAGGGGGGCTACACATGGGAATGGGGATGGGGGGCTACACACGGGAATGGGGATAGGGGGGCTACACACAGGAATGGGGATAGGGGGGCTACACACAGGAATGGGGATAGGGGGGCTACACATGGGAATGGGAATGGGGGGGCTACACACAGGAATGGGGATAGGGGGGCTACACACAGGAATGGGGATAGGGGGGCTACACACAGGAATGGGGATAGGGGGGCTACACACAGGAATGATAATGGGGGGCTACACATGGGAATGGGAATGGGGGGGCTACACACAGGAATGGGGATAGGGGGGCTACACACAGGAATGGGGATAGGGGGGCTACACACAGGAATGGGGGGCTACACACAGGAATGGGAATGGGGGGCTACACACAGGAATGGGGATAGGGGGGCTACACACAGGAATGGGGATAGGGGGGCTACACATGGGAATGGGAATGGGGGGGCTACACACAGGAATGTGAATGGGGGGCTACACACAGGAATGGGGATAGGGGGGCTACACATGGGAATGGGGATAGGGGGGCTACACACAGGAATGGGAATGGGGGGCTACACACAGGAATGGGGATAGGGGGGCTACACACAGGAATGGGAATGGGGGGGCTACACACAGGAATGGGGATAGGGGGCTACACACAGGAATGGGAATGGGGGCTACACACAGGAATGGGAATGGGGGGCTACACACAGGAATGGGAATGGGGGGGCTACACACAGGAATGGGAATGGGGGCTACACACAGGAATGGGAATGGGGGGCTACACACAGGAATGGGAATGGGGGGCTACACACAGGGTGAGGAGTAGAGGAGTAGGGGGCTACACACAGGTTGAGGAGTAGGGGGGCTACACACAGGGTGGGGAGTAGAAGGGCTAAATACAGGGCTGGAGGTAGTTTTTGTGAATCTAGGTACAGCCCCCCCTGTAAGCCCCTCCCACTAGCCCTGATCTGCCTGCATTGCATAGAGAAGCTCAGAGACCCAGTGATGACATCACAGTGTATAAAATTAGATATGTAATGGAAAGATTTTATTTAGTAATGTGATTAGTATGTAGATGAGGGGGAGGGGGAATGTAAGCAGATGAACCCGTTCCTGGAGGTGGCGGTCTCCGATGAGTTACACCCCTCCCCCTCTCTTCTGCGCCCTCGTCTGTAACATTCTCCGCCTCCTTCGCTCTCGGGAATGTTATTTGCTGGGCCCGGGGGAATTAATCAGAAGATTGGCTGACATTTCCCCGGAAGTCACTGAGGGTGACAGTCCTGAGGAAGTCACTGAACGGTTGACAGTCCTGATGAAGTCACTGAGGGTGACAGTCCTGATGAAGTCACCGTGTTGATGTTCTGATGGGTTCCCTTTAATTTCAAGGAGGTGTAAGTGGGCGGGGCTGTGACACATGGAGGTGTAAGTGGGTGGGGCTGTGACACGTGGAGGTGTAAGTGGGCGGGGCTGTGACACAAGGAGGTGTAAGTGGGCGGGGCTGTGACACCGGGAGGTGTAAGTGGGCGGGGCTGTGACACAAGGAGGTGTAAGGGGGCGGGGCTGTGACACAAGGAGGTGTAAGTGGGTGGGGCTGTGACACAGGGAGGTGTAAGTGGGCGGGGCTGTGACACAGGGAGGTGTAAGTGGGCAGGGCTGTGACACAAGTAGGGGTAAGTGGGCGGGGCTTTGACACAGGGAGGTGTAAGTGGGCGGGGCTGTGACACAGGGAGGTGTAAGTGGGCGGGGCTGTGACACAGGGAGGTATAAGTGGGCGGGGCTGTGACACAGGGAGGTGTAAGTGGGCGGGGCTGTGACACAAGGAGGTGTAAGTGGGCGGGGCTGTGACACAGGGAGGTGTAAGTGGGCGGGGCTGTGACACAGGGAGGTGTAAGTGGGCGGGGCTTTGACATAGGGAGGTGTAAGTGGGCGGGGCTGTGACACAGGGAGGTGTAAGTTGGCGGGGCTGTGACACAGGGAGGTGTAAGTGGGCGGGGCTGTGACACAGGGAGGTGTAAGTGGGCGGGGCTGTGACACAGGGAGGTGTAAGTGGGCGGGGCTGTGACACAAGGAGGTGTAAGTGGGCGGGGCTGTGACACGGGGAGGTGTACGTGGGCGGGGCTGTGACACAAGGAGGTGTAAGTGGGCGGGGCTGTGACACAGGGAGGTGTAAGTGGGCGGGGCTGTGACACAGGGAGGTGTGAGTGGGCGGGGCTGTGACACAAGGAGGTGTGAGTGGGCGGGGCTGTGACACAGGGAGGTGTACGTGGGCGGGGCTGTGACACAGGGAGGTGTGAGTGGGCGGGGCTGTGACACGGGGAGGTGTACGTGGGCGGGGCTGTGACACAGGGAGGTGTACGTGGGCGGGGCTGTGACACAGGGAGGTGTGAGTGGGCGGGGCTGTGACACAGGGAGGTGTACGTGGGCGGGGCTGTGACACAGGGAGGTGTACGTGGGCGGGGCTGTGACACAGGGAGGTGTGAGTGGGCGGGGCTGTGACACAGGGAGGTGTACGTGGGCGGGGCTGTGACACAGGGAGGTGTACGTGGGCGGGGCTGTGACACAGGGAGGTGTGAGTGGGCGGGGCTGTGACACAGGGAGGTGTACGTGGGCGGGGCTGTGACACAGGGAGGTGTAAGTGGGCGGGGCTGTGACAGGGAGGTGTAAGTGGGCGGGGCTGTGACACAGGGAGGTGTAAGTGGGCGGGGCTGTGACACAGGGAGGTGTAAGTGGGCGGGGCTGTGACACAGGGAGGTGTAAGTGGGCGGGGCTGTGACAGGGAGGTGTAAGTGGGCGGGGCTGTGACACAGGGAGGTGTAAGTGGGCGGGGCTGTGACACAGGGAGGTGTAAGTGGGCGGGGCTGTGACACAGGGAGGTGTAAGTGGGCGGGGCTGTGACAGGGAGGTGTAAGTGGGCGGGGCTGTGACACAGGGAGGTGTAAGTGGGCGGGGATATGAAGGAAGATCTGACCAATTATCATCTCCATTGCAGATGAGGGACGTCCAGAACGAGCATCTGACCCGATTTGTCGGGGCGTGTATAGACCCGCCCAATATCTGTATCCTGACCGAATACTGCCCCCGGGGGAGCCTGCAGGTGAGTCTTCCACCCTGAGATCTGCAGAGCATCCCTCCCCTCCCCCTCCTGACAGATCCATATTGATATATTCTGCAGAGCATCCCTCCCCTCCCCCTCCTGACAGATCCATATTGATATATTCTGCAGAGCATCGCTCCCTCCCCCTCCTGACAGATCCATATTGGTATATTCTGCAGTGCATCGCTCCCTCCCCTCCCCCTCCTGACAGATCCATATTGATATATTCTGCAGAGCATCCCTCCCCTCCCCCTCCTGACAGATCCATATTGATACATTCTGCAGAGCATCGCTCCCTCCCCTCCCCCTCCTGACAGATCCATATTGATATATTCTGCAGAACATCGCTCCCTCCCCCTCCTGACAGATCCATATTGATACATTCTGCAGAGCATCGCACCGTCCCCTCCCCCTCCTGACAGATCCATATTGATATATTCTGCAGAGCATCGCACCCTCCCCTCCCCCTCCTGACAGATCCATATTGATACATTCTGCAGAGCATCGCACCGTCCCCTCCCCCTCCTGACAGATCCATATTGATATATTCTGCAGAGCATCGCACCCTCCCCTCCCCCTCCTGACAGATCCATATTGATATATTCTGCAGAGCATCGCTCCCTCCCCCTCCTGACAGATCCCTATTGATATATTCTGCAGAGCATCGCTCCCTCCCCTCCCCCTCCTGACAGATCCATATTGATACATTCTGCAGAACATCGCTCCCTCCCCCTCCTGACAGATCCATATTGATATATTCTGCAGAGCATCGCACCCTCCCCTCCCCCTCCTGACAGATCCATATTGATATATTCTGCAGAGCATCGCTCCCTCCCCTCCCCCTCCTGACAGATCCATATTGATATATTCTGCAGAGCATCGCTCCATGATTGTATGTTCCCTCTGCAGGACATTCTGGAGAATGAGAGTATTACTCTGGATTGGATGTTCCGGTATTCCTTGATAAATGACATTGTGAAGGTAGGTGGGGGTCGCTGTGAAGGTAGGTGGGGGTCGCTGTGAAGGTAGGTGGGGGTCGCTGTGAAGGTAGGTCGGGTCGCTGTGAAGGTAGGTGGGGGTCGCTGTGAAGCTAGGTGGGGGTCGCTGTGAAGGTAGGTGGGGTCGCTGTGAAGGTAGGTGGGGGGTCGCTGTGAAGGTAGGTGGGGGTCGCTGTGAAGGTAGGTGGGGGTCGCTGTGAAGGTAGGTGGGGGTCGCTGTGAAGGTAGGTGGGGGTCGCTGTGAAGGTAGGTGGGGATCGCTGTGAAGGTAGGTGGGGATCGCTGTGAAGGTAGGTGGGGGGTCGCTGTGAAGGTAGGTGGGGGTCGCTGTGAAGGTAGGTGGGGGTCGCTGTGAAGGTAGGTGGGGTCGGGTCGCTGTGAAGGTAGGTGGGGGTCGCTGTGAAGGTAGGGGGGGGGTCGCTGTGAAGGTAGGTGGGGGTCGCTGTGAAGGTAGGTGGGGTCGCTGTGAAGGTAGGTGGGGGGTCGCTGTGAAGGTAGGTGGGGGTCGCTGTGAAGGTAGGTGGGGGTCGCTGTGAAGGTAGGTGGGGGTCGCTGTGAAGCTAGGTGGGGGTCGCTGTGAAGGTAGGTGGGGTCGGGTCGCTGTGAAGGTAGGTGGGGGTCGCTGTGAAGGTAGGTGGGGGGTCGCTGTGAAGGTAGGTGGGGGTCGCTGTGAAGGTAGGTGGGGTCGCTGTGAAGGTAGGTGGGGGGTCGCTGTGAAGGTAGGTGGGGGTCGCTGTGAAGGTAGGTGGGGGTCGCTGTGAAGGTAGGTGGGGGTCGCTGTGAAGCTAGGTGGGGGTCGCTGTGAAGGTAGGTGGGGATCGCTGTGAAGGTAGGTGGGGATCGCTGTGAAGGTAGGTGGGGATCGCTGTGAAGGTAGGTGGGGGGTCGCTGTGAAGTTAGGTGGGGGTCGCTGTGAAGGTAGGTGGGGGTCGCTGTGAAGGTAGGTGGGGATCGCTGTGAAGGTAGGTGGGGGTCGCTGTGAAGGTAGGTGGGGGTCGCTGTGAAGCTAGGTGGGGGTCGCTGTGAAGGTAGGTGGGGATCGCTGTGAAGGTAGGTGGGGATCGCTGTGAAGGTAGGTGGGGGGTCGCTGTGAAGGTAGGTGGGGGGTCGCTGTGAAGGTAGGTGGGGGGTCGCTGTGAAGGTAGGTGGGGGTTGCTGTGAAGGTAGGTGGGGGTCGGGTCGCTGTGAAGGTAGGTGGGGGTCGCTGTGAAGGTAGGTGGGGGTTGCTGTGAAGGTAGGTGGGGGTCGGGTCGCTGTGAAGGTAGGTGGGGTCGGGTCGCTGTGAAGGTAGGTGGGGGTCGCTGTGAAGGTAGGTGGGGGGTCGCTGTGAAGGTAGGTGGGGGTCGCTGTGAATGTAGGTGGGGGATCGCTGTGAAGGTAGGTGGGGGGGTCGCTGTGAAGGTAGGTGGGGGTCGCTGTGAAGGTAGGTGGGGGTCGCTGTGAAGGTAGGTGGGGGTCACTGTGAAGGTAGGTGGGGGTTGGGTCGCTGTGAAGGTAGGTGGGGGTCGCTGTGAAGGTAGGTGGGGGGTCGCTGTGAAGGTAGGTGGGGGTCGCTGTGAAGGTAGGTGGGGGGTCGCTGTGAAGGTAGGTGGGGGTCGCTGTGAAGGTAGGTGGGGGTCGCTGTGAAGGTAGGTGGGGGTTGCTGTGAAGGTAGGTGGGGGTCGGGTCGCTGTGAAGGTAGGTGGGGGTCGCTGTGAAGTTAGGTGGGGGTCGGGTCGCTGTGAAGGTAGGTGGGGGTCGCTGTGAAGGTAGGTGGGGGGTCGCTGTGAAGGTAGGTGGGGTCGGGTCGCTGTGAAGGTAGGTGGGGGTCGCTGTGAAGGTAGGTCGGGGTCGCTGTGAAGGTAGGTGGGGGTTGCTGTGAAGGTAGGTGGGGGTCGCTGTGAAGGTAGGTGGGGGTCGCTGTGAAGGTAGGTGGGGGTCGCTGTGAAGGTAGGTGGGGGGTTGCTGTGAAGGTAGGTGGGGGTCGCTGTGAAGGTAGGCTGGGGTCGCTGTGAAGGTAGGTGGGGTCGCTGTGAAGGTAGGTCGGGTCGCTGTGAAGGTAGGTGGGGGTCGCTGTGAAGGTAGGTGGGGGTCGCTGTGAAGGTAGGTGGGGGGTCGCTGTGAAGGTAGGTGGGGGTCGCTGTGAAGGTAGGTGGGGGGTCGCTGTGAAGGTAGGTGGGGGTTGCTGTGAAGGTAGGTGGGGGTCGGGTCGCTGTGAAGGTAGGTGGGGGTCGTGTCGCTGTGAAGGTAGGTGGGGGTCGCTGTGAAGGTAGGTGGGGGTTGTGTCGCTGTGAAGGTAGGTGGGGGTCGCTGTGAAGGTAGGTGGGGGTCGCTGTGAAGGTAGGTGGGGACATAGAACCTCACTGGGAGAGGACAGCAGGGGCACAGTGTAGACGGGGGGCATAGAACCTCACTGGGAGGACAGCAGGGGCACAGTGTAGACGGGGGACATAGAACCTCACTGGGGGGAGGACAGCAGGGGCACAGTGTAGAACGGGGGACATAGAACCTCACTGGGGGAGGACAGCAGGGGCACAGTGTAGACGGGGGACATAGAACCTCACTGGGGGAGGACAGCAGGGGCACAGTGTAGACGGGGGACATAGAACCTCACTGGGGGAGGACAGCAGGGGCACAGTGTAGACGGGGACATAGAACCTCACTGGGGGAGGACAGCAGGGGCACAGTGTAGACGGGGGACATAGAACCTCACTAGGGGAGGACAGCAGGGGCACAGTGTAGACGGGGGACATAGAACCTCACTGGGGGGGGGGGACAGCAGGGACACAGTGTAGACGGGGGACATAGAACCTCACTGGGGGAGGACAGCAGGGGCACAGTGTAGACGGGGGACATAGAACCTCACTGGGGGGAGGACAGCAGGGACACAGTGTAGACGGGGGACATAGAACCTCACTGGGGGAGGACAGCAGGGGCACAGTGTAGACGGGGGACATAGAACCTCACTGGGGGGAGGACAGCAGGGACACAGTGTAGACGGGGGACATAGAACCTCACTGGGGGAGGACAGCAGGGACACAGTGTAGACCGGGGACATAGAACCTCACTGGGGGGAGGACAGCAGGGGCACAGTGTAGACGGGGGACATAGAACCTCACTGGGGGAGGACAGCAGGGACACAGTGTAGACCGGGGACATAGAACCTCACTGGGGGGAGGACAGCAGGGGCACAGTGTAGACGGGGGACATAGAACCTCACTGGGAGGAGGACAGCAGGGGCACAGTGTAGACGGGGGACATAGAACCTCACCGGGGGAGGACAGCAGGGGCACAGTGTAGACGGGGGACAAAGAACCTCACTGGGGGAGGACAGCAGGGGCACAGTGTAGACGGGGGACATAGAACCTCACTGGGGGGAGGACAGCAGGGGCACAGTGTAGACGGGGGACATAGAACCTCACTGGGGGGAGGACAGCAGGGGCACAGTGTAGACGGGGGACATAGAACCTCACTGGGGGAGGACAGCAGGGGCACAGTGTAGACCGGGGACATAGAACCTCACTGGGGGAGGACAGCAGGGGCACAGTGTAGACGGGGGACATAGAACCTCACTGGGGGGAGGACAGCAGGGGCACAGTGTAGACGGGGGACATAGAACCTCACTGGGGGAGGACAGCAGGGGCACAGTGTAGACGGGGACCTAGAACCTCACTGGGGGAGGACAGCAGGGGCACAGTGTAGACGGGGGACATAGAACCTCACTGGGAGGAGGACAGCAGGGGCACAGTGTAGACGGGGGACATAGAACCTCACTGGGGGAGGACAGCAGGGGCACAGTGTAGACGGGGGACATAGAACCTCACTGGGGGGAGGACAGCAGGGACACAGTGTAGACGGGGGACATAGAACCTCACTGGGGGAGGACAGCAGGGACACAGTGTAGACCGGGGACATAGAACCTCACTGGGGGGAGGACAGCAGGGGCACAGTGTAGACGGGGGACATAGAACCTCACTGGGAGAGGACAGCAGGGGCACAGTGTAGACGGGGGGCATAGAACCTCACTGGGAGGACAGCAGGGGCACAGTGTAGACGGGGGACATAGAACCTCACTGGGGGGAGGACAGCAGGGGCACAGTGTAGAACGGGGGACATAGAACCTCACTGGGGGAGGACAGCAGGGGCACAGTGTAGACGGGGGACATAGAACCTCACTGGGGGAGGACAGCAGGGGCACAGTGTAGACGGGGGACATAGAACCTCACTGGGGGAGGACAGCAGGGGCACAGTGTAGACGGGGACATAGAACCTCACTGGGGGAGGACAGCAGGGGCACAGTGTAGACGGGGGACATAGAACCTCACTAGGGGAGGACAGCAGGGGCACAGTGTAGACGGGGGACATAGAACCTCACTGGGGGGGGGGGACAGCAGGGACACAGTGTAGACGGGGGACATAGAACCTCACTGGGGGAGGACAGCAGGGGCACAGTGTAGACGGGGGACATAGAACCTCACTGGGGGAGGACAGCAGGGGCACAGTGTAGATGGGGACATAGAACCTCACCGGGGGAGGACAGCAGGGGCACAGTGTAGACGGGGGACAAAGAACCTCACTGGGGGAGGACAGCAGGGGCACAGTGTAGACGGGGGACATAGAACCTCACTGGGGGGAGGACAGCAGGGGCACAGTGTAGACGGGGGACATAGAACCTCACTGGGGGGAGGACAGCAGGGGCACAGTGTAGACGGGGGACATAGAACCTCACTGGGGGAGGACAGCAGGGGCACAGTGTAGACCGGGGACATAGAACCTCACCGGGGGAGGACAGCAGGGGCACAGTGTAGACGGGGGACATAGAACCTCCCTGGGGGGAGGACAGCAGGGGCACAGTGTAGACGGGGGACATAGAACCTCACTGGGGGAGGACAGCAGGGGCACAGTGTAGACGGGGACCTAGAACCTCACTGGGGGAGGACAGCAGGGGCACAGTGTAGACGGGGGACATAGAACCTCACTGGGAGGAGGACAGCAGGGGCACAGTGTAGACGGGGGACATAGAACCTCACTGGGGGAGGACAGCAGGGGCACAGTGTAGACGGGGGACATAGAACCTCACTGGGGGGAGGACAGCAGGGATACAGTGTAGACGGGGGACATAGAACCTCACTGGGGGAGGACAGCAGGGACACAGTGTAGACCGGGGACATAGAACCTCACTGGGGGGAGGACAGCAGGGGCACAGTGTAGACGGGGGACATAGAACCTCACTGGGGGAGGACAGCAGGGACACAGTGTAGACCGGGGACATAGAACCTCACTGGGGGGAGGACAGCAGGGGCACAGTGTAGACGGGGGACATAGAACCTCACTGGGAGGAGGACAGCAGGGGCACAGTGTAGACGGGGGACATAGAACCTCACCGGGGGAGGACAGCAGGGGCACAGTGTAGACGGGGGACATAGAACCTCACCGGGGGAGGACAGCAGGGGCACAGTGTAGACGGGGGACATAGAACCTCACTGGGGGAGGACAGCAGGGACACAGTGTAGACCGGGGACATAGAACCTCACTGGGGGGAGGACAGCAGGGGCACAGTGTAGACGGGGGACATAGAACCTCACTGGGAGGAGGACAGCAGGGGCACAGTGTAGACGGGGGACATAGAACCTCACCGGGGGAGGACAGCAGGGGCACAGTGTAGACGGGGGACATAGAACCTCACCGGGGGAGGACAGCAGGGGCACAGTGTAGACGGGGGACATAGAACCTCACTGGGGGGAGGACAGCAGGGACACAGTGTAGACGGGGGACATAGAACCTCACTGGGGGAGGACAGCAGGGACACAGTGTAGACCGGGGACATAGAACCTCACTGGGGGGAGGACAGCAGGGGCACAGTGTAGACGGGGGACATAGAACCTCACTGGGGGAGGACAGCAGGGACACAGTGTAGACCGGGGACATAGAACCTCACTGGGGGGAGGACAGCAGGGGCACAGTGTAGACGGGGGACATAGAACCTCACCGGGGGAGGACAGCAGGGGCACAGTGTAGACGGGGGACATAGAACCTCACCGGGGGAGGACAGCAGGGGCACAGTGTAGACGGGGGACATAGAACCTCACCGGGGGAGGACAGCAGGGGCACAGTGTAGACGGGGGACATAGAACCTCACTGGGGGAGGACAGCAGGGGCACAGTGTAGACCAGGAACATAGAACCTCACTGGGGGAGGACAGCAGGGGCACAGTGTAGACGGGGGACATAGAACCTCATTGGAAATAAAAGTGATATTTCTAATGTCCTGATTGGTTGGCCGTCTTCTTCTCCTCCAGGGAATGCTGTTCCTGCACAACAGCGTCATCGTGTCCCACGGGAACCTCAAGTCCTGCAACTGCGTGGTGGACAGCCGCTTCGTCCTGAAGATCACCGACTACGGACTGGCCAGCTTCCGCAGGGTGGTGGACTTGGAGGATTCTCACGCTTTCTTTGCCAGTAAGACGGAACATCTCCGCTCAGGAGGTCCTTGGCCGCCATGTGATTGGAGGCAGCTAAAGGACGACCCCATTATTACCAAAATGTATGAACCTCAAAGTGTCCCGGGCCCGGGTCAGCCACCTACCAGGGCAAGGGTCCAGAACGGAGCCCCCTCCCCCACTGAGTCCATTCTTTGCACCTTTGCTTTACTGCGCCCAGGGCAGCATCTCCTCCTGCCCCCCCTCCCCCCCAGCCCTTTTTGACAGTTCTGATGGTTGTCATTAAACTGACCCTTGGCCCTGACACGGGTCCTGACCAATCAAAGTGTGTCCTTCTATTGAACTTCTAGTACAGTTCCGTGGAAGATCGGCGGGTTGCTGCAGACATTGCTTGGGGTTCCTTGAGCAATTTCTGCCTCTCAGATGAGGAACTGTGGACAGGGCCACCATCAGGAATAATGGGGCCCCTTGCACAGCTTCAGGCATGGCCCCCCCCCCTGGAGCAGAGAACCAGGGGGGGTTCAAATTGAGAAGCGGGGGGGGGCAGGGCGTGAATGGGAAAGTGGGGGGTGCCACGAATTTAAAAAATATAAAAAAATAGGGGGGTAGCCATCCAGGGCCCTGGGGACCTCCGGGCCCCTGGACCCTTTAATAAAAAGAAAGAAAAAAATATATATATAAAAAAAAAAGGGGGGGAGGGGGGTTTGCCATTCGGGGGCCCTGAGGACCTATGGGCCCTTTAAAAAAAAAAAAAAAATTTATATATATATAAAATTGATGTTTTTTATAACAAATAAAATAAAAAAATGGGGGGTTGCCATCCAGAGAAATAACAAAAATATATAAAAAGAAAAAATAGATTTTTTTTTATTATCAAAAAAAAGGGACGGGAAGGGAGGGGAAAGGGAAGGGACGGGGAAGGGACGGTAGGGGAAGGGAGGGGAATGGAAAGGACGGGAAGGGAGGGGATGGGAAGGGAAGGGAGGGGAAGGGAAGGGAAGGGAGGGGAAGGGAGGGGAGGGGAGGGGAAGGGAAGGGAGGGGAAGGGAAGGGAAGGGAAGGGAGGGGAATGGAAAGGGAAGGGAAAGGACGGGAAGAGAGGGGAAGGTAAGGGAAGGGAGGGGAAGGGAGGGGAGGGGAAGGGAAGGGAGGGGAAGGGAAGGGATGGGAAGGGAAGGGAGGGGAATGGAAGGGGAATGGAAAGGACGGGAAGAGAGGGGAAGGTAAGGGAAGGGAGGGGAAGGAAGGGGAAGGGGAAGGGAAGAGAAGGGACGGGAAGGGACGGGAGGGGAAGGGACAGGAGGGGAAGGGACAGGAGGGGAAGGGACGGGAAGGAAGGGGAAGGGAAGGGAAGGGACGTTCTTATGACATGAAAGTCTCCTCACCGTTCTGAGGGGTTCCTCACCCTCCATTGTTGTTATAGAGAGGCTGTGGACGGCCCCGGAGCTCCTCCGCATGGAATCCCCCGACCCTCAGGGGACCCAGAAAGGAGACGTCTACAGCTTTGGCATCATACTCCAGGAGATCGCTCTCAGGAACGGGGTCTTCTACATGGACAGCGCCGACTACAGCCCCAAAGGTGGGTCTCCTGACCGGGGGTGCCGACCCCCCCACCACCAGACACGAGGTTTCTCTTTCTTCTGTAATTCCCCCAAATTTCTCCTTTTCAGAAATTATAGACCGAGTCAAGAGCCAGGAGAAGCCGTACTTCCGACCGTCCACCAACCTTTACTGCCACATCCAGGAACTGGGGGTGCTCATGCAGAGGTGCTGGGCGGAGGACCCCCTAGACAGGCCGGACTTCAATCAGATGAAAGTTCTGCTACGAAAGTTCAACAGGTGATGATGACCTCCATTCTGGGGGGGACTGTGGCCTGAACTTCCTCTTATTTTACCTCAATTCCTATTCAACTGGGCGGGGGAGGGCTATACTGGATACCCATGGGGGGGGCTATACTGGATACCTATAGGGGGGGGGGGCTATACTGGATACCTATGGGGGGGGGGGGCTATACTGGATACCTATGGGGGGGGGCTATACTGGATACCTATGGGGGGGGGGGGGGTAGGCCATTCTAATAAGGGGCCTGATGTGTGCTAATCTGGACCACTGACACCATACAAGAGGTCAATTCTGGCTCTCCATCCATATGTTGCAGCAGAAATGGAGATTGGTCAGACCAGGCAATATTATTCCGATATTCACCAGTCCTGGTGATCTGGTGCTCCCTGTAGCCTAATTTTCTTGCTCTTAGCAGCAAGAAGGACCCCGGCTGGTCTTCTGTAGTCTGTCTTCTTAATGGTCCTTCTGTTGGGTGGTTACATTCGGCCTTCTGTACAGAATTTGAGTTTTGTCTGTTGGTGGTCCTATGAGTACATGGTCATGTCTGGTGGTGGTCCTATGAGTACATGGTCATGTCTGGTGGTGGTGGTCCTATGAGTACATGGTCATGTCTGGTGGTCCTATGAGTACATGGTCATGTCTGGTGGTGGTCCTATGAGTACATGGTCATGTCTGGTGGTGGTGGTCCTATGAGTACATGGTCATGTCTGTTGGTGGTCCTATGAGTACATGGTCATGTCTGGTGGTGGTGGTCCTATGAGTACATGGTCATGTCTGTTGGTGGTCCTATGAGTACATGGTCATGTCTGGTGGTGGTCCTATGAGTACATGGTCATGTCTGGTGGTGGTCCTATGAGTACATGGTCATGTCTGTTGGTGGTGGTCCTATGAGTACATGGTCATGTCTGGTGGTCCTATGAGTACATGGTCATGTCTGGTGGTAGTGGTCCTATGAGTACATGGTCATGTCTGGTGGTGGTCCTATGAGTACATGGTCATGTCTGGTGGTAGTGGTGCTATGAGTACATGGTCATGTCTGGTGGTAGTGGTGCTATGTGTACATGGTCATGTCTGGTGGTGGTCCTATGAGTACATGGTCATGTCTGGTGGTGGTCCTATGAGTACATGGTCATGTCTGGTGGTGGTGGTCCTATGAGTACATGGTCATGTCTGGTGGTGGTGGTCCTATGAGTACATGGTCATGTCTGGTGGTGGTGGTCCTATGAGTACATGGTCATGTCTGGTGGTGGTGGTCCTATGAGTACATGGTCATGTCTGGTGGTGGTCCTATGAGTACATGGTCATGTCTGGTGGTGGTGGTCCTATGAGTACATGGTCATGTCTGGTGGTGGTGGTCCTATGAGTACATGGTCATGTCTGGTGGTGGTCCTATGAGTACATGGTCATGTCTGGTGGTGGTCCTATGAGTACATGGTCATGTCTGGTGGTGGTCCTATGAGTACATGGTCATGTCTGTTGGTGGTGGTCCTATGAGTACATGGTATGTCTGTTGGTGGTGGTCCTATGAGTACATGGTCATGTCTGTTGGTGGTGGTCCTATGAGTACATGGTCATGTCTGTGGGTGGTGGTCCTATGAGTACATGGTCATGTCTGGTGGTGGTGGTCCTATGAGTACATGGTCATGTCTGGTGGTGGTGGTCCTATGAGTACATGGTCATGTCTGTTGGTGGTGGTCCTATGAGTACATGGTCATGTCTGTTGGTGGTGGTCCTATGAGTACATGGTCATGTCTGGTGGTGGTCCTATGAGTACATGGTCATGTCTGGTGGTGGTCCTATGAGTACATGGTCATGTCTGGTGGTGGTCCTATGAGTACATGGTCATGTCTGTTGGTGGTCCTATGAGTACATGGTCATGTCTGTTGGTGGTGGTCCTATGAGTACATGGTCATGTCTGTGGTGGTGGTCCTATGAGTACATGGTCATGTCTGGTGGTGGTGGTCCTATGAGTACATGGTCATGTCTGGTGGTGGTCCTATGAGTACATGGTCATGTCTGGTGGTGGTGGTCCTATGAGTACATGGTCATGTCTGGTGGTGGTGGTCCTATGAGTACATGGTCATGTCTGTTGGTGGTGGTCCTATGAGTACATGGTCATGTCTGTGGGTGGTGGTCCTATGAGTACATGGTCATGTCTGGTGGTGGTGGTCCTATGAGTACATGGTCATGTCTGGTGGTGGTGGTGGTCCTATGAGTACATGGTCATGTCTGGTGGTGGTGGTCCTATGAGTACATGGTCATGTCTGGTGGTGGTGGTCCTATGAGTACATGGTAATGTCTGGTGGTGGTGGTCCTATGAGTACATGGTCATGTCTGTTGGTGGTGGTCCTATGAGTACATGGTCATGTCTGGTGGTGGTGGTCCTATGAGTACATGGTCATGTCTGGTGGTGGTCCTATGAGTACATGGTCATGTCTGTGGGTGGTTGTCCTATGAGTACATGGTCATGTCTGGTGGTGGTGGTCCTATGAGTACATGGTCATGTCTGGTGGTGGTCCTATGAGTACATGGTCATGTCTGGTGGTGGTCCTATGAGTACATGGTCATGTCTGGTGGTGGTGGTCCTATGAGTACATGGTCATGTCTGGTGGTGGTGGTCCTATGAGTACATGGTCATGTCTGGTGGTGGTGGTCCTATGAGTACATGGTCATGTC